>NC_088917.1:8494848-8797878 GCF_963576675.1 Euphorbia lathyris | reverse complement strand
GACCACTGAACTTTACATTTTTTAACACCAGTAGCCGCTCAAATTTAACTAATTCCTCAAAATCACTATTAACGACCTCAAAATGAAAACATTCAAGAATTAAAGTTGTTCAGAACGACATTTACCATGGAACCACATTTTTTAATTACCAAAATCACCTTTTTAGAGCTTTCTCTCTCTAAAAATTCACACTCTCTCCTAACCAAATAACATTTAAATAATCTCAAAATGAAAATTTTCAAGAATTAAAGCTTCTTAAAGTATCATTAACTCTTCGGATTTTTTATTTTGAGACCGTCAACGGTCGTTTTGAGGCGTTGAGTGACCACCGATGTTAAAAAATGTAAAGTACAGTGGTCATTCCTTTAAGAATTGAAGTTCAGTGATACAATGTTAAAATGGGTAAATTTCGATGGCCATGGGTGTAATTAACCTTTTTAGGATGCGTAAAATTGAATGTCTTTATGTTACAGTTTAAGTTTAGTGGTCATATCGTAAAAGTAAATAAATTTCAATGGTCATGGGTGTAATTTGCCAAAAAAATAATTGTATTATTATGTTGGTGTGCATTGATGTGGCAACAAAAAATTGGATAATTTATGTAAAATTAAAATATATCATTATAAAAAATAATTTAGGAACTCTTCAAATCAATCATTATCATCATCATTTATATTATAAATTAATCTCAAAACAAGTTTGTTAAACCCTCTTTCCTTCTAAAAGAAAAAAGGTTGTTATGATGTGAATAAGTCAATAATCAATCAGAAGTTTCTGTGTTCCCTCCCCGGGCAGATTCAAACAGACTTAATAATTCAATGTCGTTTATTTTCTTTGTTTTCATTTCTCGATTCATTTTTGTTACCCTGCACGAATCAAATACACACTTTAAATTCGATTAATCTAAAAAAAAGAGTTAATTTCAAATTAAATCTTATGGTTATACGTTTTTATGGATCAGTATTTGTGAGTTTTTTTTGTTACAAACCGAATTCTATGGTTTGCAAATTTTTTATTTTTTTATTGATTTTATCAAATTTGGCGATAACGATATTAAAATGAAAATTTTCAAGAATTAAATGATATTTTCAGCAATTTTAATTCTTTAACTTTTTAGGTTTGAGGCCATTTAGATGTCGTTTTTTTATGGGAGAGAAAGTTAATGTTTAGAAAGAGAAAACTCTAAAAATGATGGGTTTGAAAAATTAAAAATGCGGTTCCATAGTAAATATGATACTAAATAACTTTAATTCTTGAAAATTTTCATTTTGAGATTGTTATCGGCCAAATTTGACAAAGTCAACAATTTTTTTTTTGTTTGCAAACCACATGGTTCGGTTTATAATAAAAAAACACAGATATCGATCTATAAAAATGTATAATCACAACGTTTAATTTGAAATTAACCCCCAAAAAACTGTTTGACCCTCTAAATTTATAGTGTTTCGTTAGACCCTTTAAACTTATTTAAAGTAACCTATTATCCGAATTTATTTGAAATATCATATATATTTTTTGAACTTGCTTATAATGATCTACTAGTCTATTGAACAGTTGAACTTGTTTAAAATGACTACATTTCATCGATTTGTTCAATTGCGCTCTAGTTCTACCACTCTGACTTCAGCAAACTAATAAAATATTTTATAATTTCAGGGTGTCAATTAGTTTTTTTTAGCCAAATCCCGAGACTTTTGATGTATTAAGCCATTAATGATCAATAAAATCAGTGACAGAGCCGGTTTATGAAGGCTTGGGGTTGTTACGAAACCCCTAACAAATCTAACCATACAAACGGGCAGTAAAATAAAGTGCTTTCCGATAAATCTAAGTCTTAGGATGTTTTGAATCTTCATTCTAAAATTTTAATAAACCTGTATCTAATAGTAAATGACCAAATACTGCATGGTCATTAAGGCCCATGTGATCAAAACCGTGTCTTCACTAATAACAATACTGTATTTGATTGAAAATCAAATTTCATTTCCAATTAAAAAATATCAGGCAAAAAGCATAATTAAGTCTTTAAACTTTACATGTTCTAAGGATCAAGTCTCTGATCAATTATTTTTTCATATTGAGATCTTCATCATTTGATTCTGTTATGGATTTGACCCTTATTTAACTTTTCCGTCGAGTTTGACTGGCATGCATTGTTAGGACGATTCGGCCTATTGACATGGACAAATAAAAATAAGAGTTTATTGATTAGGATAGCTAGAGAGTAAAAAATAAAAAGAAATCACAGAAATTAATTTTGAGTAGGTTCTTCTAAACTCGATCTTCTCCTCTTTTATTTTGCGATTTTCAGCATTAGAATCGTCAAATCAATCTTCTCATTTCCTAAACTCGATGGAAAAGTTAAATAAAAGCCGGATCCATAACAAAATCAATTGCCAAAAGCTTAATGTGGAAAAATAATTTATCAGAGGCTTGATCCTTAAAACATATAAAATTCAATGATTTAATTACGTTTTTTTTATCAAAATAAAATATAATAATAAGAGTCCATTTGATTTAATTGTTACTGTTTTTGTTGTTGTTGTTATTTTTGATAGTGAATAGATGTTAGCTGATTTTCCTTCCATCCAAAATAGTTACGAATAAATATTTTTCAATTATAATAAAATGTTATATATTTATTGTTTGAAGTAAAACAAAAAAAAACCTATGATACTCAATTTAAGACTCGTTAGACATTGAATTTTATCCTAATTTTTTTTTTTTTTTTGTGTACATTAAAACTCGAGTTCTAAATCTTTAAGCTTTTTTTTTTTTGAAATAATGCCGAGTTTTATTAACTTAAATCAGATAAAAGAATATTGCTAAGAAATGGTGGTTGACATGCCCACTCACCCCGAACAGACACAAAATTGATCGCTTTTGCTAGAGCATGAGCAACCCAATTCGCTGAACCGAGCACAACTCTAAATTTCGTAATAAATGAATACAATCAGAAATAATGTCAACTAAATACGAATGACCTTCTAAACTCTAAATTCATTTGAATTGTCTTGACTATGACGAGACAATCCGACTGAATTTGAATGACTCTTAACCGTTCAAGCAATCTTAATTTATATTAATTTAATATTAACTAAATATTAGGTATGATGTGAAGATAACTAATTGGAAGAAGAAGTAGCAATAAAGAAAGTGAAGATGATTGGATTCTTGCCTAACCCACAAATTCATACTTATGATGTTTTGTTTTGTTTTTTTTTTTTTTTTTGTTTTCTTGCCAAACTCAGTGAGTAGTGTGAAATACTTAAAAGGATTTGGTCTAAAATGAAGAAGAAACTAAGATTAATACTTGTTACTAAAATACAATGAGAGAATTAAATACAGGATTATTCGGTTGGAACGCCAATTTTACACGTGGTGTGTAATTTTTTTTTGATAAATCGAACTTGTTTAAAAAAAATCGTATATATACATGTTATAATCTGAGTGGTCAAGAACCAATTTTTAAGTACCAACATAAAATTTCTCAAAATTAAACTACATCGTGTTTAAGATTCTTAATATGTAAAAAAATTTGTGTCTAATAGAAAAAATCGGATTTAGGGTAGAGCCTAATAGGCCAATTTTTTTTTTAGAAATTTTGATTTAAGAAGAGCCTAACAGACCAAAAAATTTAGACATTTGAATTTAGGAGGGCCTAACAGACCAAAAAAAATTAAAATTTTGGATTTAGAGGGCCTAACAAGCAAAAAAAAAAAAAAAAAATTTAAAGATGTCCTAACAGGACCAGGACCAATTTTGGGGGTGATAATTCAGAACCAGATCTAAATTTCTTAGAGATAGGGGGATGAAACCACTACAACATCAAATTTTGTAGAACACAGGAGACCAAAACTACTCGTGGTCATAGTGGTTCCGGCGGCCGGAGGCCCACTCACTGTTAAGCCGATAGTTAAGGCCCACTCACTGTTCAAAATCAAGGCCGTGTGGACCACATATGCGTTTGAAATAGAGAATCAGTCCTGATTTTCCGATTAGTCCATGTAGATGTTTTTTTTGGCCCTATGCAATTTTTAGCCGCCTAGGCCGTCTAGACATCGTCTAAGCAAGGATGAACAAAAACATTTTTTTATTATAAATTTATTATTTGTTTTATTATAATTCACTTTTAAATTGTTTTAATGATATTGTTGTTGAAATGTTGATATTTACTTATTTTTAAAGATATATATTATAAATATACATGTTTTTCTATTAAATAATTTTCTATTATTATTTTTAGATAGTATAATACACATGTTAATTGAATTTATATAACAATTTATTAATTAACAAATAAAAATTATAAAAATACAAATATGATTAATCCTCGAGTGCTTTGTCCGCCCGACTATCGGCTAGCGTTTTTGACAATCTTGGACCCACTAATAGTTTTAATATTAATCTCTTACACACTCTTGCATGCCAATGTTTCCCGGGCTTACAACATGTACAATACAAGCCCATCTTAGTATGCGTTTTTAATTATATTGCGAGAATTAGAACCCTCCACCGTTTGGTCTAAAAAACTCCGATACCATATTATGGAACTGTTTGAATGAAAAATTTAAATTAATAATTAAGACTCACTGATAATTTTAATATTAATCTCTGACACGATACATTTAACTTATTATATAATAAAATCATCTAAAAATTGTAAAATTCACCAACTTATTTACCCTTTTACAACTGTTAATAAATCGAATTTCTAAATCTAAAAATTAAATGTACAAACCAAATTCAAAATTCTAACATATAAATCATTAAATACTTCAACTAATCACATACTTTAAATTTTTTTTAACTAAACAAATCAAAATTTAACTAACTACGATAAAATTAAACCATCCGTTTCATATTACATGTCATTTTGATATGATCAATACACATTAAGTCAGTTTCTTTCTACTATAAAACGTGGATTTATAAAGATTAATTAGAATAATAGACTTATTATAAGATAAATAAATAATGGAATCAATAATTAAAGGGCATCAATGTCCTTTTCTTTAATATTCTTAATTTCGGTACAACTCTCTAGAAAAACATGTAATATGAAATGGACGGAGTATCATTTATAGTTAAATTAACAAGTTCACGAGTCAATCCACGACACAATCCATTTATTTTACAGATTAATCATGTCAATTCATTTATAAACCGAACCTATTAACTTTAATCCTAATTCATTTAATATGTGAGTTACGTGAATCATATTATTGTGGATTTATTGGGTGAATTTAAAATTTGATTTTTAAGTTTGAGTTGGATCCGACCCAATCAAACTCATCATGAACAAGTATAATCCTAATCAATATTCAGTTAAATTTTTTACGGACATTTTCCGATTTAAACTTTAACGTTACAATAATATAAATTTCGGGAATTTATATGTCAATAAATGAAATTTAGGAGCTAAATGTTAATAGTGATATAATTTAAAGGCAATAAATGTAATTTACCAATATTGAAGAGATAGGCCGTTAGGCTATCAATGTCTTTGTGATGAAATGTGTGTAGGGACAGATTCCAGCTCTTTCCCACTACCCAAACAAAAGATTCTAATCATATACACCCTTCTCTCTCTTTCAGATTCCATCAACTTTTTTAATTTTAATTTTATTTTCTAAAATTATTGTACCTTCCACTCAAATATTGAATGGCCCACATCTTAACAAGATTCCTAATTTTTAAATATTTATTAAATAATTCTTTTTGTTGAATTATAGAGTTTATTTGATAATAATAATATGTAAATTTTTAAGACTGGGCTTAATTTTGAGGATAAGGTATAAGTGGGGACGGATGCGGGGCCCGAGCCCATCTTGCCGCTAGGATCACAATAACCATGAGTAGTTTCAGTACTTATTTCCATAAAATTTGAAATCGTTGTGGTTCCGGCCACCCTGTTTTTAAGAAATTTAGGTCTGATACTGAATTAGCACCCCAAGATTGACCCAGATCTAGGGATGGCAACGGGTACTGTACCCGCGTGTACCCATTACTACCCGATTATAATGGGATTATCCGTACCCTGTATAAAAGGATATGAGACAGATATGAGATCAAAACCATTACCTGTTAGGGTAATGAGACGAGTATGAATACCCCATATGATCCTAGGGTCCGTTACCCGGAATAACTCTTTTATATATTAAGAAATATTATTATTTTTTAGATGTAAGATGTGAGATTTGAACCGCAACATTTTATTCTTCAACTATTCAGTGGTATCACTAAGCTAATTTGTTCTTATTGATTAAAGTTCAATTTTTAGATAACTTATTTATTAAATTTATATTTTGTTAAATTTGTAATATTTTTGTTTTATCTATTGATTGTTAACGGATAAGGGTAGCTGTGGGTACACGCGAATTAAATGGGACGGGTATGAGATGTAAAAAGGATACCCATTAAGGTAATGAGACGGATATGGGTAATTAAAAAATAAACGGAAAAGAGTTTGGGATTGGCACTACCCGTTGCCATCCCTACCCAGGTCCTGTTAGGCCATCTCTAATCCAAATTTTCATTTTTTTGGCAACTCTCTAAATCCAAAATTCTAATTTTGTTAGCGTGTTAGGTCATCCTTAAATCCAAATTTCTAATTCTTTTGGCCTATTAGACATTCTCTAAATCCGATGTTTTTCTATTAGACACAATTGTTTTTACATGTTAAGAATCTTAAACACAATATAACTTAATTTTGAAAAGTTTTACATTAGTATTTAAAAATTAGTTTTTGACCACTTAGATTATAACACGTATATATACGAATTTTTTTTGAACAAGTTCGATTTAGCTATTTTTTTTACACACCACATATAAAATTGCCCCCACCGAACATTGTTATATTCGACATTGGATATAAGTACGCATACCCATGTCATATCAGTCGGTAGTTAAAAGTAATATTATCCTTAATATCATAAATGGTATAATTTTGCAGAAGCGGAATTACAAGGATTACTTCAAACGAAAAATTCTATTGCGAAACATAAAAATTTCACCAGTAGTTTCATTATTTCGAGAATCTGTGATAAATTTAATATCACTGGCGAAATTGGTGAGGAATGTTTTCGTCGCTAATTCTTAATTCCCCAAAAGATATGCTTTTTACTATTTTTGTTCATTAACATCGTAAGGATATTTGACTATGTTCTTTCACTGTAATTAAGAGCCTAACGTTAATAAAATAGGTCAATTTCAAACATCATATACAAAGCTCTCTTTTCAGTTATGAATCATGTTATTTTCACTTTACATGCATGCGTGTCATATTATCTCATTGGTACTTGATAACATACGAATATCCAATGAAGCGTCTGAAACAGTGCATAACCGTCATTATCACATAGACCAATACGGAGGAGATCTGAATATGCAAGGTATCAACCCCTTAATTCCCGCCTGTGGTTACCTAGTGATAGTTTTACCTGTAAAATCTCATCAGGCCTACTACAAGATATTCTCCATTGACGTCCTTACGCGCGTCCCGAGTCTCTATTAGAATATACAAATGCTAAACTATTAGAATTACTCCTGACACTTTATAATTAGATTAGGTAGTTACGCAACTAAAGCTACATCATCATAAAACTCTAAAATTTTACTATTCTCCATCTTTTTCCTCAAAAAGCACTGTTAACTTAAGAATAAGAGTGTGGTCGTCGATTTTCGACCATCATTTGATTATTTTTCTGTCTTATTTCAAGAAGTTATCCTCTCAAATTATCATCAGAAGTTTCTCATCATATTTTCTGATACCAGTAACATATCAAAGATACGTGTATACACATAAAAAACAATATAAAAATCCTACACGTACTAGACAAAATAAAGTATAAATCCAAATATTTGGTCAAGTATAAAAACATTTCGTCTCAAAATTTATTTTGAAGTCACAAAAAATAGAAAACCTTTTCTTTTTAAACCAAGTGATATGCAACACGTACAGATTATAAAAACAAAATATCTTTGTTTTTTTTAAAGATAATTGAAATTTATTTAGCTTATAAACATTAGACTTTTAATTATACCATTTATATAGATGATAATTGTTTTTGGTTGACAACGTTATAGATATTTTTGTACTTTATTCTATAATTTTATTATTATGTTAACTTTAAAATGACACTAATACATTTAAAATTATTAATATACTTTTCCTTGCATTTACATCTGGCTCTTAATCGAGATAATTATTAGATATGGATATTTCTGCTGTAATTTAGGAATATAATTGATTTGTAATTATCATGTTCACACACATATCACATTATCAATGAATGGAAAGGCAAGGATTCTACATTATCATGGTATCATGAGCCTAATTTCTTTCCTAAAAACTCTCTCCTAAAATTTCTCTCCCTAATCCCACCCAAATCTCTTCTTTCTCTCTTCCTCATTCTGCCGTTCTTCATCCCTAAAAACTCTACTGCCACCATGCCAAACAATGAACAAAACAATGGTGCCGCATACTTCCTCCCAAAACGGTAAATCTGAACGAACGATTCGAACAATCAATAATATAATTCGCACTCTTCTAACACATGCTTCTTGCTCTCATTCTTTCTGGCCTCATGCTCTTGCTCATGCGACCTATCTTTTAAATATTCTCCCTCACAAAAATCTTAGTCTTCTTTCACCGACTCAAATTCTCTACAATCGTACTCCTTCTTATACTCACTTACGCACTTTCGGTTGTCTTTGTTACCCACTTGTCCCTTCTTCCTCTAGAAATAAACTTCAACCTAGGTCCTCTCCATGTGTGTTTCTTGGATATCCATCCAATCATCGAGGCTATAAGTGTTACGACATCTCCGCGCGGAAAATAATTATATCTCGTCACGTTATTTTCAATGAAAGCAAATTTCCATTTTCCACTCAACATGTCTCGGCCTCCCCTCCCATTTCTTCTATTTCCAACTCACCTACACAAACAACCCAACCCATTATTCCCTTCCCCACTAATGTGTCCACTCCTAACCAAAGCCCAGTTTCACTACGGCCCAACAGTCCCAACCCATCTTCCCAAAACAGCCCAGCACTTCCCCCTTCTCCTCTCGACAGTCCCTTTCCTTCTCCAATTCAACACGGCCCAAACACAAATTCCCCACAACAGCTCACCTCCCCACAACAGCCCACTTCCCCGCCTTCTCCCGATCCTATACACGCCAACCCAACCCAACCGACTCACCCTATGACAACCCGAGCTAAACTTGGAATTTTCAAACCCCAAAGAAAGCTCAACTTACACACCACCACTATTTCTCCTATTCCTTCTAATCCCTCACTTGCTTTACAAGACCCTAATTGGAAACAAGCCATGACTGAAGAATATAAGGCTCTTATTGAAAATAAGACGTGGGTCCTCGTACCCCGTCCTTCTAATGCTAATGTTCTTCGTAGTTGGTGGATTCTCAGGCACAAATTTAATGCAGATGGATCTTTTGAAAGATACAAAGCAAGACTTGTTGGAAATGGGGCGAATCAACTTGTTGGGGTAGACTGTGGTGATACTTTCAGTCCAGTTGTTAAGCCAGCAACAATTCGAGCTGTATTAAGTATTGCACTTTCTAAAGGTTGGCCACTACATCAGCTGGATGTAAAAAATGCTTTTCTTCATGGGGATCTTCATGAGACTGTTTATATGCATCAACCACTGGGATTTCGGGATCCCAACTATCCAGATCATGTATGCCTTCTTCAAAAGTCTCTTTATGGTCTCAAACAGGCACCACGGGCGTGGTACCAACGGTTTGCCTCTTTCTTGTCTACCATGGGTTTTTCTCACAGTAAATCTGATCATTCACTGTTTGTCTTTCGTCGGGGAGCAGAGATGGCATATCTACTCTTATATGTGGATGACATCGTTCTAGCTACTTCTTCCACTGCTCTACGAGAGTCAATTATCAACAAATTGAGTTCCGAATTTGCTATGAAAGATCTTGGCCCATTGAGTTATTTTTTAGGGATATCTGTCACTCGGAGCGCCGGCTCTCTTTTTCTGTCTCAAAAGAAGTATGCTACTGAGATCATTTCTAAAGCCGGTCTTTCTTCAGCAAATTCCTGTACAACACCTGTTGACACTAAGCAAAAACTGAGTGCTTCATCCGGTTCTGCTTATCATGATCCATCTGAGTATCGAAGTTTAGCTGGTGCATTACAGTATTTGACTCTCACTCGCCCAGACATCAGTTATGCTGTTCAGCAAGTCTGTTTATTCATGCACGATCCCAAAACGTCTCATATGGCAGCTATCAAGCGGATTCTTCGATATGTTAAAGGAACCCTGGAGTTCGGACTTACATTCACAACCTCTTCACTAGATTCCTTGGTCTCCTATACAGATGCAGATTGGGGGGGATGTCCTGACACTCGACGTTCTACTTCAGGATATTGTGTTTTCCTTGGTGACAATCTTCTGTCTTGGTCTGCTAAGCGGCAACCCACTTTATCTCGTTCTAGTGCTGAAGCAGAGTATCGTGGTGTTGCTAATGTCGTATCTGAAACTTGCTGGATTAGAAATCTTCTTCTTGAACTTCATTGCCCTATTAGTAAATCCACCTTGGTATATTGTGACAATGTGAGTGCAGTTTACCTCACTGGTAATCCTGTACAACACCAACGTACCAAGCATATTGAGATGGATATACATTTTGTTCGAGAAAAGGTTGCTAAAGGAGAGGTTAGGGTACTTCATGTTCCTTCTCGTCATCAAATTGCAGATATTTTCACCAAAGGTCTACCACAAATTCTTTTCGACGACTTCCGCTCTAGTCTCAACGTTCGACCACCTCCCGTTTCGACTACGGGGGTGTATTAGATATGGATATTTCTGCTGTAATTTAGGAATATAATTGATTTGTAATTATCATGTTCACACATATATCTTGTGTATATATATCACATTATCAATGAATGGAAAGGCAAGGATTCTACATTATCAATAATAAAATTATAAATGATATCCAAACTTGTGAATTGATCAAATTAGAATTTTGTTCAATAAATCTTGAGTTAAATGAATTAATATGATTAATAGAGGTGTCAAAATGAGTTATCACATATAATAATATTACATGAATTTATATATTTCACATGGTTATATATATGATAAAAATGATAAAAAAAAAACAATACTTATATTAAATACATCGTATCTGTAACATCCTGGCCTAATACCAAGGTAAATTACATCCATGGCCATTGAACTTTATCCATTTTAATATTGTGGTCACTGAACTTCAATTATTCACGGTATGACCATTGAACTTTACACTTTGTTACATCGGTGACCACTGTAACCGTTGATCAAATCTAACAACTAGGACCTCACGGCTTTAAAACGCGTCTGCATGTGTTGGATTCACACCTTAATAACAAGCCTCAGTCACTCTCTCCATTTCCAATGTGAGATTCAGCTCATTCCTGCCCCACCGTCATCCTTTAGGGCCGCTCCTTGCTCAGGGTTTCTGCCCTGGCACCACCTACTACGAACAAGAACGTTACATGCATACCAACTTCCGTCTGGTTCGTCCATGAACTACAAATCGTACGTGGACAGTCGACTCTAATACCAATTGTAACATTCTAGCCTAACACCATGTATATATTATCCGATTTGACCCAAATTCAACACTTTGGGTCTCACGGCTTTAAAACGCATCTGCATGTGTCGGATTCACATCTTACTAATAAGCCCAAATCACTATCTCTCCATTTCTGGTGTGAAATTCAATTCATTTCTGCCCCTATCGCCATCTCTTAGGACCGCTCCTTACTCAAGCATTCTACTCCGACGCCAACCAACTTCCGCCTGGTTCATCCATGAACCACAAATCGTACGTGGAGAGTCGACTCTGATACCAATTGTAACATCCTAGCCTAACACCATGTAGATATTATCCGATTTGGCCCAAATTCAATACTTTGGGTCTCACGGCTTTAAAACACGTCTGCATGTGTTGGATTCACATCTTACTAATAAGCTCAAATCACTCTCTCTGTTTCTGGTGTGAGATTCAATTCATTCCTGTCCCTATCGCCATCTCTTAGGACCGCTCCTTACTTAAACATTCTACTCCGGCACCACCCACTATGGACTGAGTCGTTACCTGGTCAAACATTATATAGATCCTATTATCCTCTCTATATATATATATAACTCACTAAATACTAATTTAATAGTGGACATGATACAAACACAACTCATTATACACTAATTCTCATTCCTCATTGTAAATGGTTGGATATTTGAATTGGTGCTAATGTTTCTTTAATTGATATATTACAAAGTTGGAAGTTTGGTTTGATACCCAATTATTCAAAACCCTCACGATAAGATTTTTTCAAGTGGAAGTTCAATTAAATGTTAGGTGATTAATTATTGAGAAAAATATAAAAATAAAAATAAATTACGTGCTGGTTTGGTCGATGTATAAAGACAGTCTTTATAATTTAAAAGTTTATAAAGAGAAGTTTGTAGTTTATGCAGTTTACAGATTCAGTAATTCCGTTAAAAATTATTATCGTGACTATTTATCTCAAAATGAGATGATTTAGAGCAGTTAAAAAGACCATCTTTGCAAATTATCCAAATACAAGATCTAATTTTATAAATTAACTAAACTACAAGTGTTATTAGATCGAAAAATTGGCTCACAAATCCAGTAACTACAAATTTCACAAAATACAAACTCTTATTTGTGAACTTTTAAATCATGAAAACTAGTGACGAATACATGATTGGTCCACTGGGAAAGACAATTTTACACATGTGTGCGTATTTTTTTTTTTTTTTGCTAAATTGATCTCACTCAATTTTTTTTCCATATGTATATACATGTTATTATCTGAGTGGTTCAGAATCAATTTTTACATATTACTGTAAAACTTTTCAAAATTAAACTAGATTTACAATTGAGTCATTTTGAATAAATATAATTTTTTTTTTCGTCTATCATATATTAATCAAGTTGAATTTTGTAATTAAATACAAAGTCAATAAGTTAGTTAACCACCTCGAACCTTAATTTATTAAAAACAGGGACCTGCAACCATCTATAGTAGAGATAATTTCAAAGGCAGAGGGGCTGAAACCATCGATGGTAGGGTGGTTCCAGCAGCTTGCCCCTCTAGACCTCCCTTTGTCTCCGCTTCTGACGAGAACTATCTTTACAAATCGGTCAAAATAGGGGCCTGGAACCATCTATAGAAAGGATAGTTTCAAAAGCAGAGGGGCCGAAACCATTGATGGTAGGGGTGGTTCCAGAGACTTGGACCCCTCCAGGTCCTCTCTGTCTTTGCTTTTGACGAGAACTATCTTTACAAATCGGTCAAAAAGGGCGCCTGAAACCATTTATAGTAGGGATAGTTCTAAAAGTAGAAGGATCGAAACCGTCAATGGTAGGAGTGGTTTCAGCGGCTTGAGCCCGTCCAGGCTCCCCCTCCGTCTCCACTTCCACTTCTGACAAGAACTATCTTTACAAATCGGTCAAAATACATAGTTTATTTTTTAAAATTTATCTTAATTATTTTCCTTAACAATACATTAATTATTATATAAAGTTTGGTTGAATAGCACTTTCCTTGGTATTAATTTATATTTCTTTTTTCTTTGGTAGTCTTACGATGGACTCAATTAAATTTTAATTAATATATTATATAGTCAAATCTCATTAGAAAGCACTTTCAATTTTCAATTCATGATTAAATGCTAATTAGTGTTTTTAAGAAGGTTCAATTATTTCTTTGCTAATATTTTATTAACCACAAATTCAATTATTCTTAAAAGAATCTTATTGTTCAATATTTAAAAACAAAATAATCCTATAAAATCAATTCCTTACTAATTGTGATTTTTTCCCCTTAAGCTATGGTTATGAAATTCAAATTAATTAATAGACCCAACACTATTAATTTTAGCAAATAATATACAAATTTAATATTTTATAAATTTGTATCTTATTTGCTAAAATTTAATATTGTTTCAAAAAAGATACAAATTTAATATTATAGTTTTTTCTTGAAAAGAAAAGACATCTATTATTAAATAGAATCAAAATACAAGGTTTGAACAATAAAATCTGGAGGATTAGTATGTCACTCCATCAGTCTCGACATAGAATAAGATGTCATTGCAAGTTCAACAATATTCATAGAACGACTAGCAAAAATGATACTAACATCATTAAACAATTGAATCAACCTATTACAATCATCAAGAACAAGGCCGTAATAAGACTTGAAGGCAGGTTGATTAAGATCTAAAACCACCACCTCTGCATCGGTTTCAACAAGACATCCGTCCATACCCTTTCTGTTGAGCCAACTTAGAGCTTAATGCCCATAGCTTTCCCTACATGAGGCAAGAAATCACCCCGTACAAGTTTAGAAAAAGTTCCACAAAACTTGACATTGCAGTCCCGTAGCACCGCCCCTAAACCTAGCAGACCTGACCTCGAGATTATAGAGGATCCACATTCAGTTTAAGGCGAGTTAGAGGAGGTCATAACCAGCGAATAGCACCCCGAGTAGACCTTGCCCCACCTGAAACAACCTGGACACCAACATTCATCCCCTTTGATTGAGCATCATGTCACTCCTTCAACCCAATGCACGCTAGATGAAAACAAACATATGCAGAATTCCTTGAATTATTCCAAATAGAATTGTTTCTATTCAGCCACATATTCCACACAACCATAGTCCACAAACAACAATTCTTAACATAAAATTCACAAGAATGAATTCCAACCAATTTTTAAAGCAATGAAAATCGCTGCCCAACACTTTACCTAAACCAGACGCGTTCCAAATAAACTGAGCATGAATGCAATATCTAAACACATGTAAAATAGACTCAAAATCTAAATTACAGATAGCACAAACAGGATTGACAGCCACACGTTTCTCCGTAAGCACAACAGCTGTAGGCAAAACATTTCTACAAGCATGTCAAAACATATTATGCACCTTAGGGGAACCTTCAAGCTCCATATCTTCTTCCACATACTATTACCAACCAGCTAGGTCCCGTTACATAACTATTTGTAAGCACTCGTCACAAAAAAGTCATCCTTCTCTAAACTCCAAAATCAAATGTCTTGAACGCAATTACTAGAAAGCGGCAAACTAAAAATAATCTTAAGTTTGCCGCTTTTTATATACAAAACAATATAATCTTAAGTTTAACGTTTACTAGACCTGTCCATGAGACGGATTGGACCGGGCCTACCAGGGTTTTTTATATAAAAATGCTCAGTCCAAGCTTAGCCTAGCCAAGCTCGCTATTAATTTAGACGAGCTCGGACCGAACTAGACTCGGGCTTAAAAATCAAATCTCAAGCCCAACCCATATAAACCCACCTAAAAATATATACATAATTTGTAATTATAAAAAATAAACTTTATATTTAAAAATAAATATTTAATATTTAATATATAAATATATAAATTTATTAATTAATATTAATAGGCGGGCTGACCCGTGCTATTTTTATCAATTCCAAACCCGCCCAAAAAATAGACGGACTTTAATGGGCCTGGACCGAGCTCGACCTAAGATCAATTTTCATTGTCCAAGTCCGATCCAAGGGACTTGAGCCTGGATGGACATGATGGGTATCTGGGCCTGTGGACATGTCTAACGTTTACTAGATGATGCAATTTCAAGCTACATTAATATAATATGAGTTTTTTTCGTGTAATTTTATGTTTTTATCACTCTCAGACCTCTAATGTTTTGGCTATCCAATACACCTTGAAATTGCAAATCTTCCGTTAATGAGAAAAACTTGTGAACATGTTTTTTTTTTGTCTAGATAATCATATTTTGTTAATGAAGTTTGAAATTGCACTGTCTAATAAAACGTTAGACTTAAGATTATATTCTTTTTATACGTGAAGACTAAATACACTCTCTCTTAATAATTAAATGAATAAATTTCTACGTTATCCCTTAATTTTAAATCAATTTTGTTTCGATTTCAAAAAAAAAAAAAATCAATTTTGTTTCTTTTAGAGCCAAGTTTTATTGAAGTTTTAATTTCATTAATTTATTATAATAAATACTTTGTTTTTATTTTGTTTTGGTAAATAGTATTTTATTTTTATTAACATAATACGTTGATTTGATAATGTGTAAACACTATTAACTAAATTTCTATTTTCTATTAACAATGTTAAGTAGCATGATTTTTTTTAAAAGAAAAATATTATATTACTTGCACAAAATCACATGCATTTATTTTTATATTTTTACTTTTGGTAATTAAATTAATTAATTCGAGATTGCTTAAAAAAATTAATTCTAGATTATTTAAAGCTGAGTGAATAATTTTCCAATTAAAAATTATTGCATACATTAAAATTCAAACTTAAAATATTTAATTTAAGAGACTTAAAATCTTTACAACTCAAATAAATCTCTAGATTATAATCATACTTTATTTACTTAATTAAAATAGCTTCAAAAAGGACATTGTGTGTGAACCCTTTTCCATAGCTAACAACAAAAGAAAATCTTAATTAGCAACTAATTAATTTGGCATGATTATGTATATATAATTAATAATTATAACCAACAATTCCAACAACTAACAATGGCTTTCCCACTACTATAATCTATGCACTAAATTAAGATTTTCAAAGATTTAAGGACATGAAAGTTGATTATGTTCAATTTGTTAATTAATAATTAATTTGCACTTCTCTACATGCCATACTAAAATTATGGCTAAAGAGAAAAAAAAAATTTAGGAAGACTTCCCATTTATAAAAAAATATTAAATTTGACCTTAACGTTTTTTAAGAACGGAAGACTTAGTCATAACATATGAAATTGTGTAAATGTAATCCTAATGTTTCTAAGCAAGATCAATTTTAGTCATACATTGCCGATAATTTGAAAAAACTGGTTTGACTTTTAACTGTCATATTAGACATTCCAAACAAGTTATTTTTATTAAGTATTGTGTGTGTTTAAATAGTCAGGGCTTATATATGAGATAAATGTGTTAGAGTAAGCAATATAATCAGAAACAGTAAAGGTAAAGTTAGGAAATCGTTACTCAGCAGATTTATAATGGTTCGACCTCTAGCCTACGTCCAGTCCTCATAATACATTCTTCTGAGCTTTAATCCACTAAAACACTCTTTCACGGGTAGAGCACAAACATTTATACAATAGACAGAGCTTCTGTAAAGTACATTCCGTTACATTCACACTCGACTATCTATCTCTCTTGCTATTTGCCTATAACCGAAGCAAACAACAGAGCTTCTGATTTTTTATGAATAGAAAATGAGTTCTAGTATAGAACATAATGAAGATCTATATCTCTAATGGAGGAACACAAATATTGAAATGATTGTGTATTACAAGTATTGCTCTAATTTCACTTGGAAGTTTTGATCTCTTTTTGCAGCGTGTAAAATCGTCAACTTCACAATGAGCATTGCACTTGGTATTTATAGTAGAGGCTTGGAGAGAAGATTCGTTTGAAATTCAAACTAGTCGTTTGGAGGGAAACGACTCCGGTCAACATCAGCTTTTGACTTCTGTGACTTATAGTCCAAAAGTTTTTCATTACAAGGATGAACTCTTCTATCTTGAGTCGCGCTTCTTCTGACTTCTGATAAAGCAAACCTGTAGTCTGCCATCTTTCTATCTTAGGTATGTACAGAGGCACGTTGAGGGGACAAAACTTCTGTAGCTTATACTTGTTTCTAAAATAGGAAAGGCATTATGTGACAGGGTCAACGCCTGCTTGTCTGTAGCTTTTTTGCTTATGGGCTTATGGTTTGTTTGAGCTTCTCAATTTGGTTCCAAAATTAAGCTTTTGGGTTTTTGTCTTTATCAAGGCCTTTTTGTATTTCTCTTGATTTAATGTTTAAGTATAGAATCAATTAACAAACTTGTTAGCATAAATCTAAGTTAATTTAATTCTCGAATTTGAATATTTTTGGGGATCTTATTTCCTTTTTAATTTATTTTTGTCAAAATAAAAAACTATTGGAAATTATATTTCAACATATAGTTTTCACCATTCATCACAATACTTGTGAGAGCCCAAACCGGGACTATCATTATTTGCAATATTCTATTAGTATTCATACTTCTTTCTCTAGTGATGTTTCGATTTTTTGAATTGCGATTCTCTGAATTGCGATTGGATTGCCATTAGAACTTTGTTCTTGCTCTTTTGGCTCAGTAGATTTGTCTTTTTCCTCAACTTGCAAAGCTTCATCTTTTCATAAATTTTTTATTAACTATACATTAACGAATCAATCCATATGCTCTGGTATCATGATAAAAATGCTGAAGTTACAAGCGTAAAAAATAGAAGGAGCAAATTGTAACTTTTCTTATTGAATTCATCAAGTGATAGAAGATGTATGCATATACATTTATACATATATGAGTACAAAATGATGTGACACTTTATCTTAACTAATTTCATAACTATTTAACAAATTCTTCGCGCATATCTTCACTGCCTTACACGTGTCAACTAACTGATAGTAACTATTAACAAAATCTTCAAGATGTTGTTAGCTTGTTCACAACTCGATGGACTAATTTCATTCACTTTCATTTCATTTTTTTATCATCCGCGTCATTCTCCAATAATAATTAATTACACATGAGATATGTTAAACATTTTAGATATTATTTTTTGCGCTCATTTTAGAATTTAAAGGTAATTGTACACAATAAGCAATTATATTAATTATTGCTTCTTAAAACTAAATTGGTATATATATATATATATATATATAATGAAAGATATTAAGGGAAGAAAAAAGAAAAATAAGAGGAGAAGAAAGAGTCATAGTCATATGCATCAAAATCATGGAAGAATATTCAAATTAATTAAATAAAAGAATTAAAATTTGCTTTAAATCCCTTTCACTCATAAATAATTCAATTTTAAGTTATCATTTTTTAGCTATGATTATTGTGGACCCATATACTATTATTTATAATTATGCATAGGTTTTTAATAAAATTACTATTCATGCACACCAACATTTATGTTTTGCTTATTTAAGAAGTAATAAATTATATGTTGAAAATAATTTGGGAGAATATAAGAATATTTGATTAAAATAGTGTCTTATTTTATTAAACTTAATATATGTGAAATTAGAGTTATAAAATCTCATTAATAAATGGGGTTTATTAATTTAATTCTTTAATTATTTTTCTAAATTTCTTTTTTTTAATATATATATAATTTTATAGCAAATCAAAATATAAGGTCATATTTTTTTACGTAGGAATGCTAATATTTCATTAAGTAATAAGATTGAAAGTACAACACGAAAACAGTAAGGAATAAAACCTCACATACATATAGACTAAGGCTAATATATGATCCACTAGGGTGAGAAAACGAATACAAAAAGCAAAAAAAATCATTAAAGGTAAATCTAATATAAACAACAGTTGAAACATATATTTAACCTAACTCCAAATTCGCAGTGAAGCAATTGTAGTCCAATCTTTATCATCTGAACCATTCTGAACTTTTGGATATAAGTCATTTCTTTTGCAATCCCGTAGATCAAGTGGTCTACGGATAATATCTACCATTTCTGCCCTTGCTAAAACGGAGAATGTTACAAAAGCAAAGGTTAACCAACAGACGCAGTTCCAACAGATTCAAAGATATAAAATATATAGGATCCAACTAAAATAAAAAGGAAAACAACTAAGAAAACAGAAAAACGAAAACGGTGGGAGGAGGTCATAGTTAGCAAATCAAAATATCACATTTTGTGCGTCATATTATTACTCGTTAGTAATAAATCAAAGACATAAATAGAATCGTATATATAGGTTACATCTGGTCTCATCATGTCTTATGTATATGTTGGATAAAAAAATGTAAATATTATACCGAGTTTAAAAACCTTTCATCCCTCAATATATGAAATTGATATGCGATTGATGCATGAAATATGAGCAAAATATTTGATTTTTTTAATTATAATACGAAATTGAATTAACTTGTTAACATTAACCTCTAAATTCTACCATTTATATCGTTAAGAATAAAAGTGTTATTAGCAAAGAATGATAAATAATTTATCCCCAAAATATATTCACATAGAGATAATCATATTCGAGGCTTACTTGTAGTTAAGACTTCTCACTTTATTTGTGGATGTATTTAGTGAAAATCGAAACTGAAATATTTTCTCAGAAACTCAATCTATGTTGTGAATTGAGTTATACTGAGTCGTAGATATATGTTGATAAGGATTATGGGCCAAGCTCATCTAAAGACTATGAGCCAGCCCCATCTAATTCAGGCAAGTACCGACCCAAGGCCCATTAAAGCTCATTCACATGTTACCAAGTCTATATAAACTCGGGCACCAATACAAGGAAGGGTATGTTCTCTCTCACTCTAATCTCTCTCTCTCTCCTTTTCCCTATTCGACCTCGGTCGACACATTACTGACTTAATCATCGAAGTGTTTTTAGGGACCGTTCCCAGCGCAGGGACGTCACATACCTCGAAACCATCCAACGACGACCCACTTTGATAGTATTTGGTCCACATCTCCATTATATGTTATATCCATTATTTTATTGTTACAAAAAAGTTTAGAAGAGTGGGACTGTTGACTGGAATATCATAATAAAAAAACTCAGAATTGAATAGAACTATTGACTTTTTTTAGAGCAGAACCGAATTTATACCATTGACTTAATTAAGTATAATTCTGAAAATTTTTAAATTCCTAATATTGCTGAATAAACATGTTGAACATGTTGGAGATTCTAGAACCGGATCGAATATCTAAAAAAAATTCAAACCATGATAAAACCCCTGACTTTCTCTTTAAGATCAAACCGAATTGTAGCGTTGACTTTATTAGATACAATTATGGTAGATTTTCCATACAGAACCATAAATACAATTACAGGGTGCTTGTTAGAGAGGATAAAGACACGAGGATAGGGATAAAGAAACTGAGGTGAGTTATCTCATGTTTGTTTTAGAGATAGGTTAGGGAGATAAGGGAGAGATATGAGTCTTATCCCTCAAATCCTATACCCAAAGGGGGGTGGTATAAGGAATTGAGATAAGCTCATGCGATTTTAATATGATGGAAAAGTCTATCTTATCCCTCAAATTAACTATATGTAGTTTAAATAAGGTTAAAATAGTAAAATATGTTATTTTATCTCTATCTCTATCCCACATACCAAACATTGAATAATAATTATCGACTATTATGAGTTTATCATTATCCCAATCATTTATTCTTATCTCTATTGCAATCTTTATCCTTATCTTTATCCTAATAGAATATCAAACACCCAGTTACGGTGGATTTTCCATACGGGACCGTACGCTTAGACCGGTTTTTAAAACATTGGAGATTTGTTAGGTTGATTGAGTGAATTGGAGTTAGTTGTCCACGTGTCAAACTCCAATTAGGCTTGTCCAATTCAAGAGAGATAGAGCTCCACCATGGATTAATTATTATTTTTTTAAAAAATATTGCCGTGTAAGAATTGATAATCTCAAATCAAAAGCTTATAAATATGGCACTGAAGTGTTGTGCAATAATATTGCAAAACTTTAATTAAATTAATTAAGGAAGCTAATCTCCATTAGCCATGTCTACTAATCTCCTCTCTTTCCTAATTTCAACATCTTTACTCCTCCTTCTAAGCTCTGTTTTCTCATTCAAAAATGGTGTTTTTGCCTTTGAAGAAAGAAAAATTGCAGAAACTCATCATCTTCATCTTCTTCAACTCAGTTCTCTTCTTCCTTCTGATTCTTGCAAGTCTTCTTCCAGTTCTTCCCAAGGTTAATTCACTAATCTCTTGTTAATTATACTTAATTAATTACCTTAGTTTCAAATTTAGTTATTTCATTTCGTTTGGTTGACCTGTTCCCGTGTGTGCTATTTGCTAGTACTGTTAATAGATGTTAGTTGATTTTTCAGCTAAAATCAGTTGTTATAAAATTTTATCAAATACTTTTTATTTCGCGTTTAGAATTAAAAGACAAGAAGTAGTTTTGAAAAAATGGAGTCAAATGATCATTTAGTCTCTTGTTTCTAAAGGTTGACTCAGTTGTTTAATGTTGTTGCTAATAGTTTGTAGATATTGAATTCTATCTAAATACCCGTATTATAATTCTTAGGGTAAAAAAACCAAAATACAATTGAAGAAAACAATAAGTTATACCAGTTTATTTGCCAAGAAAAAATTATTTTTCTGATTTTTCGGTGTTTGTTTACTTTAGAAAATAAGTCAACAGAAGACTTGTTAACAGAAAAATATATGAAGAAAATGAGGAAATGTTTTATTCTATTCTATTTCTTATTATCCTTTTGAAAACAGTAATTACCCACCACTTTTTCCCGTTTTCCGGTATTGTAGCAAAACATAGGAAAATATTTTCCAATAAAAAAATTTCCTTACCCAATATTTTCCAAAATAGAGTATTGTCCGACAAACAAACAGAGTTAATTGATTACTCTTTTGAATTTTCATGAATTTTGATTTGAAAAATATGTTAATTTATCTAGTACAAGGAAGGATGCACGAGAATAGATAGTCAAAATTCTCATTGTAAGTATCCGGTTCTCACAAGGACCTTTCTATGTAGAGTAAACCACATGTGTCGTTTTGAAAAACGACGTGTGTCGTTTTTTCTATATAGAGTCTTTCGATCACCGGGTGCTTGCAATAAAAAAAAAAAAACTCTAAAAAGATGGTTTTGTACATGAAAAGAGTTTAAAAATACTATAATTGCATTTTTAAATTTGAATGTTTATTACTATAATACCCTTTGAGAGGGAAAGAATGGTTCCGAGTGATTAATGTTACGTTGTGAGGACCCTCCATTATAGAAAGTGCATATATTCTTTTAAAGAGGAATATCAATTTGTATTTTTCTACTATTATATAATACAAAAATGTCCTTGTATATAAATATTGGTACAAAAAATTTCATGAAATATATATTTACAGAAATTAAAAAAAATATGATCACAAAAAAGAAAATTGGCTTAAAGTACAATTAGTTACTTAATTTATACTTTAAAAATCAATCAGATGTGATCTTCTAAATTTATTAATTAGGTTAATTAGATAATTTCTTTCAAAAACGAGTCCATTAAATCCTTAAACTTAAAAATCGCCAATTAAATTTTCAATATATATTGAAACTGCCAATCGAATTCTTTCCTGAATTAAAATAAAATTTTGGTTAATTTGTGATTTGGTTTTAATCAATAATTTATAATATATTTAGTTTCGGTTTTCAATTTGATCATTTTAATTTCCAATTCGGCTTTGATTAATATTTTATAATATTTTTTTTATCAATTTAGTTTAAATTAAATTTAATCCAAATAAATATTATACACATAAAAAAATTGGTTCGGTAACCAATTTTTTTACTAAAACCGAAGCGATAACCAAAACCAAAAATATTAGAAAATACTGATCAAATCAAAATCGAAATGAAAATTTACTGTTAAAATATATGTTAAGAGACTAATTAGGTTTTAAGCCAAGAAAATTTACATGCATGCCTATATAAATTTATTTATAAATGAAAATTATTGAGGGGTGAATGGAGATTAATTAATTAATTAAATAAATAAATTAGACTTCATTTAAATTAATTAATTAAATTCCTGTTTGGTGCATGATCATAAAATTAGATTAATCAACTTAATTTATTTAATTTCAATATTATTTTACACCATAATGTTTGTCTTTAGTCCTAAGATTTTATACATAAAGTCCAATCATAGTCTAATTATTTGATAACTACACAAATATTAAATAATAAATCAATTTCATGTTGCACTGAAAAATATAATTAAATAAATCCTCTAGATATTATTTTATTATAAAATGATAATATTATTTAGTTCTAAAATAGCATAATTTTCAAGGACAAGTTTGTTGTCTCACAAGTCACAAGAAACTTCCAAAGTTGAATTAAGTGGAATTAATTATTATCAGCCAAACAAACCTTATTTAAATAAATATAGTTTTCTGTTGGGCACTAATCATTTCATTCTTGGGATTAATTAATAACTTAGACCCTACATTTCCTTTTTTAATTATTAATTTTTTAGAATAAGTTTAAAATGTGTGTACACACCATATTTATCAGATGGGATCCACTTTTATGATTTTTTTAAGGATGAAAAGTTTATGGTACATAATATATAGAATTTATAGATTATAATCAACAAAAACAAAATAGAGAAAAAGAAAATGAAAAAATGAAAAAAAAAACACAAATACTAATGAAAATAACTAGCTAAATATTTTAAGGTTTAATATATCATTTATCTCTGAATTTATTCAAAAAGTTTGATTGGTCATAAATTTTTAAAGTGTTCCGATAGATCTCTCAACTTGTATAAAATGTTCAATTAGCCCTCTAAACTTGTGTAAAATGTAATCAATTGATCACTTGGTTGTAAAAAAGTAAATTAAATGCAGAAGATGTATTGCACGTGTTTTAAGAAAAGTAAAACAACTAAGATCGGGGTATACGGTTCTAATATTAGAAAAGACATGTTTTATCATTTTTAATCTATTCTTGAATTATGTAATACATTCTAAGATGTGTACAATACATCTTCCGCATTTAACTTACTTTTTTTTTGCATTGAGTGATCAATTAATTACATTTTATGCAAGTTCAGGGAGCTAATTAAATATTTTATATAAATTCAAGGGCTATCGGGATACTTTAAAAATTCAAGGAACCAATCATACTTTTTTAGAGAAGTTCAGGAGGCAAATGATGTATTAAACCTATTTTAAATAATCATTTTATCTTGCCTTGTATTAGATCAAAAATAATTTTTGAATGATAAGAGTGTCTCACTTTTTAAAAAATAGCTAAATTTAATAACTTAGAGATCATATTATCTAAAATTCTTATAACATAATAATTTTTTTCCACCACTATGATAGGACGAGATAAAAAAATCTTTATTAGTAATGAAGTGACCTAAGTATTGTATCCATTCGGTCTGTTCATACCCGCATTCAATAGGTCAGATTTAGATAAGAAAAAATTACATTAGATCCAGTCTAAGTCTATATAAGTTAGCCTATCTTTGGGCTGAACTTGGATGAATAAAAAACACCACTATGAGGGGACGAGATAAAAAATCTTTATCAATAAAGAATTTATTTATTCACAGACTCATGTATTTGAATTTCGAATTTAAGCCCGCATAATTAATAGCAGACTAGTTTGAACGTAAAAATATTTTTACATGTAAGACCATTAATAGAACAAAGAGAAAATATTCCCCGTCTTCATCCCGTCTTTAACAATAGAACTTCTTAATATAATTGAAATGCTTCTACTTTTCTTAACATTGTTTTTAACCTATTAAGATAATCGTTTACATTCATTTTGACAGTGACTGACCAAATTTTAATAATGTTTGTATTCGAAAATATTCAGGATTAGATGAAAAGACGTTCTTGAAGGTAATCCACAAGCACGGACCATGTTCAAATCTAAATCAACAATCCAAACCAAAATCTCCAACTCACACTCAAATTCTTGCTCAAGATCAATCAAGAGTAAAGTCTATTCATTCAAAGCTATCTAAGAACTCCGGTGAGGAATTGGCGACGGATGCAACTACTATTCCGGCGAAGGATGGAAGCACCGTCGGCTCTGGCAACTATATAGTCAACGTCGGAATCGGGACACCCAAGAAAGACCTTTCTCTCATATTTGATACCGGAAGTGATCTTACTTGGACTCAATGTCAACCTTGTGCTAAGTCTTGTTATCAACAAAAGGAACCAATTTTCGATCCTTCGACTTCAAATACTTATACTAATATCACTTGTGGCACTGCTCTTTGCGGTTCACTTGCTTCCGCAACAGGTTTATTTCGCACTACTATCCTCTTATATTTTTAGAATTAGTGGCGGCACAAGAGATGAAAGAGGGTTTGTGGTACAACTGCAGTAACTCCAGACCCTCTTCTCAAGCTTAGGGCTGTTTGAAATCATCCTTATCAAGGTGGATTTCGGTGGCCGGAGGTGTAAACAATCCCCTATGCACCTCTTTCTACGTCACTAAAAAGGTTTAACTTAAATAGTCAAGTGATTAGTGACGGAAGATAAAGGGTCTAGGGTACAATTACAGCACCCTAACCGTTTGCTTCATCAGCATTTAAACATGTGTAACGTCAACAAGAGTTAATAATTCAAAACATATTAACATGTAAATAAGACTAACAAGTCAATATTCACGTCGACTAGACATGTTAGTGGGTCGAGCTCAACATGCTTTTACGAAAAAAACATAAACCAAACTCACTGTAGCCCTACATTGTTACTTCAGGCTGAGCTCGGGTTTAAAAATCAAAACCCAAGCTAAACCCACCTAAAAAGTATTAATAGTTTTAATCATACTTAAAAATAGGGCCTAATACGTCCACAGTCTTCCAAGTTATCCAAAAACTGCAATTGACCGTTGAATTTCAAAAAGTTACAACTAATCCCTCCAACTTGCTTATTTAGAACAAATAACCATTCAGGTTAATATTTGTGATTTCGAGAGTTTTTTTGCCCTTTTATGTATTGACAAATTAGTTAGATATAACCACAGATATTTTGAATATCTTTTATTTGTGTTGTAAGGTTATGTTGAATTTTTATTTTTTTAGGGGGTGTTTGTTCAAAATAAGCAACTTGAACGGCTATTTGTTTCAAATAAACAAGTTGATGATGTTAGTTTTAAAATTTTACAGTTGACAAGGTCAGTTGCAGTTTTTAAACAACTTAAAAAGCCATGGATGCATTAAACCTAAAAGTAAATATTTGATATATACACATATAAATTTAATAATTAATATTAATAAGACTGGTCGGACTGAACCCGACCCATAGCATTTTTATGAAACTCAAACCGACTCTAGATATAGGCAGATATTAACGGGTCTGAAAGTTATTATTTCTTATCAAGCCCGACCCATTGGACGCAAACCCGAACTTTGTGCTTAATTTGCTTAATTACTTAATTACTACCTCTAATCCTCCTCTGCCCTGCAGGCAACACATTCAACTGTGCTTCTTCCACATGCGTCTACGGCATCCAATACGGCGACTCTTCTTTCTCCATCGGATTCTTCGGCAAAGAAAAGCTCACTTTAACTCCGACCGACACTTTCGACAGTTTCTACTTCGGCTGCGGCCAGAACAACCAAGGTCTCTTCGGCGGCGCCGCTGGTCTTCTCGGCCTTGGCCGAGATAAACTCTCTCTAGTCTCACAAACCGCCCAAAAATACAAAAAAATCTTCTCCTATTGTCTCCCTTCCTCCTCCAGCTCCACCGGATTCCTCACCTTCGGCGGATCTCCGTCCAAATCTGCCAAATTCACTCCTCTTTCCACCTTGTCAATCGGATCCTCATTCTACGGCCTCGATTTCACCGCAATCAGCGTCGGCGGCCAGAAATTAGCGATTTCTCCATCAGTATTTTCAAACGCAGGTACTATAATCGACTCCGGCACTGTAATTACACGGCTGCCGCCAGCAGCGTACTCTGCTTTAAGCTCTGCGTTTAAGAAATTGATGTCGAAGTATCCATCGGCGCCTGCGCTGTCGATTTTGGATACTTGCTACGATTTTAGTAAATACAGTACGATCTCTGTGCCGAAGATCGGCTTGTTTTTTAACGGCGGAGTTCAGATGGATATCGATGCGACGGGGATTTTTTATGTGAATGATCCGACGCAGGTGTGCTTAGCCTTCGCCGCAAACGGTGACGCATCTGATGTGGCTATTATTGGAAATACGCAGCAGAAGACTTTGGAGGTGGTGTACGACGGCGCCGCTAATAGAGTAGGGTTTGCTAGCGGCGGTTGCAGCTGAAATGGCGATTAAAAGTTGAGAAATGCATATGGCATGGACAAAAGGGCTGTGTTGATGCATTGGATTTGAGGATGTGAATGAATAAATATGGAAGTTTAAGGATTAAGAAGTTATATTTACCTCAATTATACACATAGAATTGAAGGAAAAGTTTAGAAGCTGTGTATAATATATACTAGTACTATAATTTGATATATCATCAACAATTGTAAATGTTTGATTTTATTTTACAATTTGATTTTCTCCAAGCACAATTTGATCTTCAAATAGTATTGTTTTTCATGTTAATAGATGCGTTTATGGGTTTGGACGGGCTGAGTCGGATTTGGACCGAGTCTAATCGGGTTTTATATTAAATTACATTGTTTAAATCTAACTCAATGTGTATTATATTTACATCGATAACAATTTCTCGTTCCATTTGGATATGAATTGTCGTAGACAGAGAATTTCTGAAATGGTTGCACATGGAGACGTGAATGAGAGACCGAGTCTAATCGGATTTTATATTAAATTACGTTGTTAACTCTATATTTCTTAATAGAATTGTTAGATGCAAATAATGAGAGAAACATTTCTTCATGTGTCAAAATGTTCATCACGTGTCAAAAAGAAAATATCAAATAGATAAATAATTAAGAACTTTTGAAAGTTCATCAGGTTATTAAGTGCAATTGGATATGAATACGATGTTATTGAAATTTTATTGGACAAGAATAGAGTGCTATCTAATGCAATTGGACAAAAATAAAGGGTCATTTAGAACATTTAAAATTTAAGAAGGGCTTAATACATTCCCAGCCCTCTCAAGTTGTCTCAATACTGCAACTGACCCCCGAACTTAAACTTATGATAACTAACCCCCTCAACTTGCTTATTTGGAATAAATAACCCCTCAAATTGCTCAATTAGAGCAAACAACTCATCAAGTTGTTTATTTGGAACAAATAACTCTTAAACCAAAAAAAAAAACATTCAACATAATATTATATCAGAAATAAAAGATTTCAAAATATCGTTTACTATATTTAACTAATCTACTGATATATTAACTAAAAGGCAAAAAAAAAAACTCTCGAAATAACATATTTGAGAGGTTATTTGTTCTAAATAAGCAAGTTGGGGGGGGGGGGGGGGTTAGTTGTTACAAGTCTAAGTTCGAGAGGTCAATTGTAGTATTAGAACAACTTTAGGGGCTGGAAAGGTATTAAACCTTTAAGAAGACAGTTGAAGTTTTAGACCAAGTACGAGAATAACAGATGTATTAAGCCTTTAAAAAAACGAAGGAAGTAGTTTTAGATATCAAGAATATACTTGTCCTAATACGTATGACTGTGTTTTCTTAAAAAAAAAAAAAAAAATAAGTATGACTGTGTTATAAATTTCAGGCTTAATAACTTGTCTATAATAGTAGATTGACTTCCTAAACTTTGCAAGTATTTCACCAGCTCCTTGAATTTGATTATTTTCGTAACACCAGCTTCCTGAACTTGTCCATAAAAGTAGATTAGCTCATTCAACTTTATAAGTGATAATATCGAGATATTACTTACGGGACCAAAAAGGTAATTAACCAAACGACCGCGTATTCGGACGATCAGGAAAGCTACGGCGTATCGAGCAAGCCATCAAAGTGGCGGATCACATAGATTCCTCCACACGCTATCCATAGTCAAACCTATGGGAGACCCGCCATCATGCCTCGATCCGCCCGTCGAACGGCTGTGCCGATTCTCAATAAAGGAACTAATAACCCATTAATGAGCTAACGGTCATACTTGAATAAGATCAGTAACCGCCATTAATGAGGCATTAATGGAGACTTTCTAGTTACCTGGAGTTAGGACTACATGACTATAAATAGCTTGCTTCCCAAGCTATTGAGGTACACTTTACGCTCACCTTAAACCCTATTTTGTCATTATAGTTTACTCCTATTACTATTTACTGACTTTGGCATCGGAGCTTCCCCCCGTCGAACCCAACGACGCCCCCCGCAGGGAAGGATTCCGATCAAGAGTTCAGCACCAGACATCAATTAGTGCGGTGAACGTGGAAGTCTTAATCCAAAAAGGGCTTAGTTCACAACCCAAACATGGCAAGTGGGGGTTCAAACCCCTCGACCGGAACTACCATACCAACCATACCACCATTAGTCAATCCTCCTACAAACGCTGGTCGCGTTGATCCTAATGCACCAACTGTCCATGATGAAAGGGACATGTCGCCAGAATCCTTCTGGGAGATTTGCGCGAGTGTCGTAGGGAGAGAGCATGGACCAATTATGGAGGGTCGATTGAGGGCCTATCTAGAGAACCAGGATGTGGGCGGAGCCACGACAGGGACTGTCCCCACCCTAAATCATCGTCGCCCGCCAATACCGACCATATCACAATGGCAAAGCGCCTATTATAGACCCGGTGCTTTCCGAGATTCGTCGTTTTTGCTTTCTCAACCCGTGGATTCAATAGTCGTTAATCCGGAGCTCGCTAGTGATATACCACTAAACCGGAGGTTATTTTCCGATATACCAGAAGGAAGTCGCAGGAATGATCAAGCTCCCTTGAGGAACACGACAAACCCGGGAATTACTATAGGCGGACTTCGAGCTCCTCCAGTGCAAACTGAAACGTCGGCGAATCAGGGACGAAATAACACAGCGACGGATCAGCCAGAGGGCGGACGTGATGGTCACAGACATAGGAGACGAACCAGATCACATAGGAAGGGACGATCCAAATCACGTTCTCATCACAGACGCCGAACTAGATCCACCCGGCGTGGAAGATCGCCCCCATCTCCAAAGCGAATAGAGGATGAACGCCAAGCTGAGTCGCTTCACCAGATCATGCAACACCCGCCACCAAATCGAGGAGGAGGCGGACGGTCTCCACCAAGGGGGCATGGCGGCGGTGGAAGAAGATCACCATTAGAGCCTTCATCAGAATCCAGCTCTTCTTCCTCACAACGAAGCAGGTCTCGTAGTAAGAGATGCTCGAGAAGGAATCAAGGTTCTATATCGGATCAGATCAGGGCAGAAATACGCAGACAAAACGAGGAGAATGCTAGACACAATCCGTTCTCCAACCGTGAATCGCTTCTTAGGAACTGTGTTGACATCCTTTGCTGACTGATCAGCTTTTCTCTTTTTATCTTACCTGGTGCAGTCAGTACGAGGTTGCTCCACAACCTTCTTTCCCTTCTTGGCCGGCATAGTTTGTGCTCCTTCCTCAGCATCAACTTCTTCCTCATTTTCTTCAACAACCCCCTTTCCTTTCTTAGACTTGAGAGGTTGGTTGAATGCTAACCCGAACAGCAGTGCCGCTGTAATCTCAGTTCCCCATGACTCAGTTTCACCGACCGTGCCCACCTGATGGTCTTCAAGAATTCTTGTGATGAGGGAGCCCAACCTGAGTTTCCCAGTACTTCGTTGGAATGCACCGACAAGAAAGACGGGCATATTGAGTGGTTGGTAGGTCAGCATGTGCCAGATGAAATTCTGCTCGAAGTTGGAGGCAGATGAGGCTGAGTTTACTTTAGGAAAGATAAAGTTGGTCAAGATGTAATGAGCCATCTTTTGATTTTGATCCATACACGTGCTGGCTATTTCTCCCTTGTGGTCTTTTGGTTTACAGAACTCAACTGGGTAGTCAAGTCTGACGTTTGTGGTTCTAAATTCTTTACCCTTGTTGGGCAGTTTTAGTAAAGTTGCAAGGTACGATGGAGTTACCGTGATGTCCTTGCCCGTGACTTTTGTGACTAGATGGTCAGCGTTGTCCTTATCCACCTTTAGATTCGAATAGAATTCCCTTACTAATCGTGGGTAAGCTTTACCGGAGAGAGAGAATAATTCCGACCACCCGTTCTTAGAGATCCATTCACAGAACGGCTTTTCAGCGGTTACAAAACTCGGGGAGAACCACCGGCAACGAAGTACTTCATAGTTCTTGACACTATCGTACACCATACGAAATTCCCTTTCCTTAGATTGCTTATCTTTCTTCTTCTTTTTCTTTTTCGAAGAGGTTGCAAGGTCATCTTGGGGGCTCTTACTCGGAGTTTGGTCATGCTGACCGTGTCCTTGAGACTTGGTGGGAGTCTCGACGTATTCCTGCTGAGCAGGAGATGGAGGGTTTTAATCGGAGTGATTTCCATCATAACCAGCTCCGGAGATGTTTTGGGAATCCGACATGATTTTTAGGGATTCTTTGAGAGTATTTGAAGATTAGGGATTTAGATAGAAATCAATTTGCCATAGATTTCAAAGTGTAAAGAGATGTGAGTGGGAATTCGTCCACTATTTATAGAGGGTCGAGTTGATCTGGAACGTTGAAGTAGCCGTTTTACCTCGAGATGATCAAACGACAATAATCTAGCATTTATGACATGTTCGGCGCATTTGTTTTCTTAATTATTGCGATTACGTCATCCTAGGTGGCTATTTATGGCGCGTGTGCTAGCATTTAGTGTTAAATGGATTTTACTCAGTATTTGGAATTCTAAACGTTTGAGATACTGAGTGCTCAGTTTTACGTAGAGGAGATTTTCACACTGAAGTAACTCAGCCTATAGTGATCACTCAGCATGTATGTCTAGTCAGCATAGGGTGATTCTATGTTATTCAGTTTAGCTCAGTTTGAGTAAGTTACTTTGTTGGGGTTTAGTGTCCTATAGACAATTGTTCTAGGATACAAACTTAATGTAAATGAATTGTTCTTTATATCATTTGTTTAATGAGATATATGTTTTATAACTATATAAAGGCAATCCCTTTTAAGCACTAAATAAAGTCTAATAAAAGGAAATCCATAAGTTTATTTAAAGTGATTATAAAGTGTTCATACAAGCATGAAGTGAGACAAAACTTTATAGTAAACTGATAAACTTAAAACCACCCCAAGTCAAGTGATATGTTTGGGATTGACATATCACTGTTGAGACTTGTATGTAACAATGTCTTCTGTCCGACAGAAAGCTGATTTCACAAGCTTCATATATACAGATATCTGGACAGTTACATAGATCCGATGAAATGTTGTTCATTAGGATTGGGGATCCGATTTGAGATAACAGGATGGGTAGATTCATCCTTGTCACTTGTTCATCTCATTGGTATTAATAGGTATAACTAATCCTCAGACTCAAAGGAAAATTAATTGGTATTCTGGATTACGGAATGTGATGCTTTGACTCTGGTGTAACACGATCCTTAACAGAGATGACTCTGGGGTGTGAACAGTAGATGTTGGGTATCACAGGAAGTGATTGTGGGATCGTTATATATTGGATTGAGCATTTATCACTCCCGATAAATGGGAGATACATCCATGGATCGCTTGTGGAAGACTCGACTCTAAATCCTTGCAAGGTGATAGCTTAAGAGTAAGAAATACAGATTTCACTTAACCTATCTTTTTGAGTTGACTCGGCCTGTACAAGTAAAATGAACGTCTCGCTATATGTGACTTGACATCACCCATAGTCATAAGATTCAGTTCAAGGATGTAGTTGATAAAGGATCGAATTATACTGTAACTAATACGGAAAGGTTAACGACAGAATCAACCTGTCTTCTTATAGCTCTGGGGGAATGATTACGGACTTGCTAATCACATACTCTGTACATCATTCCATTATGCAAAGATTAAATGTAATTCTTTGAAAATTAATTTAATAACGTTGCATACGGCTAGAAGCAATAAGAACCTAATGGATCACACATAAGACTTGGAACCTAAAAGAGAGATAGATGTTAATTAATTGATAGAAGCCCAATTGAGCCCAATAAGACCCATGGACATAAGGGGGTCGAAATTCATGTAGTGATATACATGAATAATTAATTTGATTTTGTTAATCCTAATTAGATTAGGAATATGAATTAAATTAATTAAGAGATAATTAAGTTAGGAGTTTTAATTAGATTAATATACTCCTATTATTATCCAATAAGGTTATTATTATTATCCTTAATATATTAGATATATAGTGAGATAATAATTAGGAATTCTATTCCGAATGGAATTCCTATTCAGTAACCTAATTCTATCTAACTAGGGATTAGATACAAGAGGTTATAAATACCCCTTCCCTTGAGATTTTCGAAATCCAAGCAAGCCATACCCTACTTGTGATTTTCGAAATTCCCCTAGTCCAAGAGAGAGAAAATTCGACACCCCTAGTTCGAGGACGAGATTTCTCTACGGCTTCGTTTGATCAATTAATTTTCATCTATTTCTTTTATCTTTGATCTTGTGTTGATTAGTTAGAGGCAATCTACTTTGGTTGCTATTCAACGGTTGATACTAAATTAATCTTCCCGTGTTTTATTTCGTGTTTGGGAACTCGAAGAAGAAAAACAAACAAAAGGGAGAAATTCGTTTTACTACTCCTACATCAGGTCAGTTCACGATTTCGCGGATTCCCGGAGATTGAACCGTCGGATCGTCGCGAGTTTTGGACAGGAGCTTCTAGACATATTCTTCCACGTTTCCACCGAAGGGACTATCGTTCGGTGGACTGGAAGGTCTGTTTCGGATAGGGGCAGATTGGTAGACCGTTTCTATCTCTTTTGAAGTTGTGGGCACTTCATTAACAACGGTAGATTGATCATCAAGAGGTAATTCTTCTTATCCCTCTTTATATGAAATAACGGTTAACGGATCTTGTGGTTTATGGAAATAGGTTAAAATTTTTATATTTCCGCTGCTATACCTTAGCCTAATTTCCTACAGTGGTATCAGAGCCATCGTTAAATCCGTTATTTCATATATGAAAATTTAGAAGTTTTCAATAGGATTGAATAAATATTTATAGTTAGGATTAATTAACAAATAAGTTTGGTTGATTAATTAACAAATAAGTTTTAATTAATTGTTAATTAAAACAGATTATGCGTATGTTGCTAATTATTTTGGTTGATAATCATTATAACAAAATCTATTAGTTTTATAGTTAGATTGATAAAATCAGTTTTATTAATTCTAAAGATAAAACGGAAATCTACAGTAGTTTTTTCCTATTTTCTGAAAATCGTTTTAAAACCGTTTTAGAACTGATATATATATATATATATATATATATATATATATATATATATATATAAAATCATTTTTATATTTAAATATATATGTTTCAGAAATTGATAGTTTTCTGTTTTGATTATCGAATGAAAATTTGTTTAAAAGTTTGTTTTACCAATTTGTAAATCAAAATGTTAAATAAATTAAAATCAAAATAATTGGGACGTGCATAATTAAAGTTTTGTATAGTTATATTAATCTAAAAATTAATATAAAAGATACGAAACTATTAGAAGTAAAATTGGATGAAAGTTAATTTGATATGTTAATGTGATTAACATAAATATTACATAAGATAGTTATGTAATCAACCAATTAAATTTATTTAATTGAGTCTATGCATGTTTGGAGTTATGGACATATTTGGACCATCTTTAGTCTTTTGGTATTTTTGAAATAGGACCTGCGAGTCCTGCCTTTCTACTATCTATTGTAATTTCTCCTCTCATCTGATTCCCTTCAATTCAATTGAAGTTTTCTTTAGTAGTATAGAAATTAATATGTAATTTCAAGGCGCCATGGAGAAGACGGAGGACCTAAAGAGAAATATGTAATAGTTAGTATTTCCTTAGGTTTGCCCTTTTATTCCGTCTCTGGCTCGACGGAACAATTTAGATGATATGTCCATAACGCCAATGTATGTGAATGTATGTGTCTGATGTATGCTAAAGCAAATCAAGACTAAGTTAGATTATGAGACCTAAAATAAAATCCCTCATTAAAAAGTTAAGTAAATAAACAAGTTATTAAAATCGGTTGCCCCTCCCTAATATTATAATTCAGCCGGCAGTGCTGAGGGCCTTTGGGTTGTTGAGTAAACTCAAGCTCGGGGTCCTTTCGGTAACACCTGAATTATCGAAAATCATTTTTCATGAATATGGGGTAATACTTAAATTAGATTATGATAATTGGATGAGTAAACTCATGTTGTCATAAACTAATGGGCAAGACGGTTGGGATTAATATGAATAGCATATTAGTTACTAATGTGGTTAGTAACCCAATAACCCAGGAATCACATTAAAGATGTGATTGATTACATGAATCTACCTAATGAATGAGACTAGCTTGTTGAGTAAACTCAAGGCGAAATCTCAGGAGTTAGGATCCTAGCTCACTAAAGGATTTGTGAAATTCTTCGAATTAATATGGAGGGCTATTAATTTGGCAAAATAGTGGGAGCAATCTAAAATAAACTAAAAGGCCTATAATTTTAGATTGATATACTTTAAGCAAATGAATGACATACGTTTACTCTTTCTCACTCTCAGGTTTAATTAAACCCACTCTTATAATCATGACTAAAACCAATCTGCAAAACATTCTTACCGATAACAAATTGAATGGTTCAAACTTCACCGACTGGTTTCGTAACCTCAAAATTGTTTTGAAGTTCGATAAAATAGGGTATGTACTTGATACATCGATACCCCCTCTCCCTGCTGATAATGCTCCCATTGAGGAAATTGATGCTTACCAGAAGCACAAGGCTGATGATGATCATGCCGGATGCATCATACTTGCATCGATGACACCGGAATTACAAAGGCAACATGAGGAAATGGATGCCTATTCCATCATCATGCACCTAAAGGAATTGTTTGGGAAACAAACCAGGTGCGAACGCTACGAGATATCCAAGTTGCTATATCGTAGTAGGATGCAAGAGGGCACATCTGTCATGACACATTGTGTCAAGATGATTGGCTACATTACCAAACTTTCTAGTATTGGATTTGCGATGGATAACGAATTAAGTATAGACTTAATTCTTCAATCCCTCCCAGAAAGTTATTCACAGTTCATTATGAACTATCAGATGAATGACTTGCAAACCTCTCTTGAAGAGCTTGCAAATATGATCAAGTCAGTTGAGCCCAATATGAAGAAAGACAAAGCCATACCGACTCTTGTCATTGAGGGATCAAAGAAAAGGAAAGGGAGCTATCCCAATCCTAATTATCCCAAGAAAGGTAAGAAAGCCGTGCCCTACAAAGCTAAGGGAAAGGAAGTGAAGAAGCCCAAAGGAGAGTGCCACTTCTATGGTAAAGACGGGCATTGGAAGAGGAACTGCAAGGAGTACCTAGCCTCCCTCAAGAAGGGAAATGGCGGTGCTTCAACATCTGGTATGTTTTATAATGAAATAAATACAGTTTCACTGTCTGAATCTTGGGTATTAGACACCGGATGTGGATCTCATATTTGTACAAATATGCAGGAGCTAAATCAGACTAGGGAACTAAAGAAAGAAAGCATAAGCTTGCGAGTAGGAAATGGAGCAAGAGTTGCCGCCCTCGCAATTGGAGATTATGTTTTAAATTTGCCCTCTGGGCTTGTAATAGAATTAAGGAATTATTTATACGTTCCTCAAATGTCTCGCAACATTATTTCTATTAGCCGTCTTGTTGACGACGGTTTTCATATTTCAATAAAAGACAAGAGTTGCAATTTTTATAAAGATTCGATCTTTTATTTTTCAGGAATTTCACAAAATGGGATTTATGTGTTAGATAACAAAATTCCTGCTTTTGCAATTGATACCAAAAGACATAAGCTAGATAATTCAACTTACTTGTGGCATTGTCGTTTAGGCCATATAAATAAGAGACGCATGCTAAAGCTACATTCAGATGGGCTTATAGATCCAATCGATCCCGAATCATTGGAAACATGCGAATCATGTTTAAAAGGTAAAATGACAAAGACACCCTTTAGCAATAAAGGTGAGCGTGTATCAGACACTCTAGGACTCATTCATTCAGATGTATGTGGTCCTATGTCAGTCCAAGCAAGAGGAGGATTCAGATTCTTCATAAGCTTCATAGATGACCATACCCGATATGGTTACATCTACTTGATGAAGCACAAGTCAGAAGCTTTTGAGAAATTCAAATGCTTCAAGAATGAAGTAGAAAATCAATTAGGAAAGAAAATAAAGACGCTTCGATCTGATCGAGGTGGCGAATATCTTTCAGATGATTTTCTGAATTATCTAACTGAATATGGGATATGCTCACAATGGACACCTCCCTATACACCACAACACAATGGTGCGTCCGAGAGGAGAAACCGTACCCTATTAGATATGGTACGATCCATGATGAGCATGGCCTTACTTCCAAAGATGTTCTGGGGCTATGCCTTAGAAACTGCCCTCTTCACCCTAAATCGAGTACCAACTAAATCCGCTAGTTCCACACCATATGAATTGTTCGTTGGTAGGAAACCCGTGTTTTCATTTATGAGAGTATGGGGTTGTTCAGCCTTTGTCAAACGCATTGCGTCCGACAAACTAGATTCAAAATCTGATAAATGTTTCTTCATTGGATACCCTAAGGAAACTATGGGATATTACTTCTATCATCCAGATGATCAGAAAGTAATCGTATCCAAGCACGCAACCTTCTTAGAGAAAGAGTTTCTTGAAGAAACACAAAAGGGAAGCATGATTGAACTTGACGAAGTTCAAGAAGAAGAAACACCGACTGAAACAACAGAGGCGGTTGAGGTACCCGAAGGAGTCCCATTAGATGAGACTCCAGTGCCACCTATTCATAGATCACAAAGAGTTCGTGAACTCCCAGTTAGATATGGTTTTCTAGTGGGAGATGATAATGAGGTTCCCGTGTTAGACGACGAACCCGAAAACTACGAAGAGGCTCTTACTAGTCTAGATTCTAAAGCATGGCTTGAGGCCATGGATTCTGAAATGGATTCCATGTATACTAACCAAGTGTGGACTTTGGTTGATCCACCCGAAGGGATAATACCCATTGGGTGCAGGTGGATCTTCAAAAAGAAGACAGACATGGATGGAAAGGTTAACACCTACAAAGCTAGGTTAGTAGCGAAAGGATATCGTCAGAAGCAAGGAATTGATTATGACGAAACTTTCTCACCTGTGGCTATGTCCAAATCAATCAGAATCATGCTTGCAATTGCCGCTCACTACGATTATGAGATTTGGCAAATGGATGTGAAAACTGCTTTCCTAAACGGAAACCTGCTTGAGGATGTATATATGATGTAGCCTGAAGGTTTCATATCGAAGGATGCAAATAAAGTTTGCAAACTTCAGAGATCCATTTATGGACTCAAGCAAGCATCTAGAAGCTGGAATAAGCATTTTGACGAAACCATAAAACAATTTGGTTTTGAACAAAATTGCGAAGAAGCTTGCATTTATAAGAAAGCAAGTGGGAGCTCTATAGCATTTCTCATACTATATGTGGACGATATATTATTAATGGGAAATGACGTTGCTCTCTTACAGTCAGTGAAAGTATGGTTATCTGGTAACTTCTCAATGAAAGACCTTGGTGAAGCAGCTTATATACTTGGTATAAAGATCTATAGAGATAGATCGAGAAGACTGCTTGGTCTTTCACAGGCTACATACATTGAAAAGGTGCTAAATCGGTTTAGCATGCTTGAATCGAAACGAGGTAACTTACCCATGTTACATGGAGTAAAGTTAAACAATCATCAATTTCCTAAAACCGATGATGATAAACGACGCATGGCTGTAGTCCCGTACGCCAGCGCAATCGGTTCGATTATGTATGCTATGCTATGCACTAGACCTGACGTAGCATTCGCGTTATCTGTAATGAGTCGTTACCAAGGGAATCCGGGAGACGAGCATTGGATTGCCGTCAAGAACATTCTTAAGTACTTGAGAAGAACTAAAGATATGTTCCTAGTGTACGGAGAAGGTGATCTGAAAATAGAAGGATTTTCAGACGCAAGTCATCTCACAGATGAGAATGATTATAAATCCCAATCAGGATACCTGTTTATCTTGAATGGGGGCGCGGTCAGTTGGAAGAGTTCCAAGCAGGGAAGCGTAGCTTTCTCTACGACCGAGTCAGAGTATATCGCAGCTGCGGAAGCAGCAAAGGAAGCGGTTTGGATTAGAAAGTTCATTACAGAACTAGGTGTGGTGCCTGACATTGTTAATCCCATTACACTGTACTGTGATAACAATGGAGCCATTGCGCAAGAAAAGGAACCACGGTCTCATAATGCATCCAAGCATTACCTTAAGCGATACCAAATCATTAGAGAGATTGTGGCTAGAGGAGATGTGAGAATAGAAAGAGTACCTACAGAGGACAACGTTGTAGATCCGTTGACAAAGCCTTTAACCCAGAGAATACATGATCGTCATTTAACTTCTACTGGGATAAGTTTTAGAAACAATTGGCTTTAGTCCAAGTGGGAGTATGTTGGGGTTTGTCCTATAGACAATTGTTCTAGGATACTAACTTAATGTAAATGAATTGTTCTTTATATCATTTGTTTAATGAGATATATGTTTTATAACTATATAAAGGCAATCCCTTTTAAGCACTAAATAAAGTCTAATAAAAGGAAATCCGTAAGTTTATTTAAAGTGATTATAAAGTGTTCATACAAGCATGAAGTGAGACAAAACTTTATAGTAAACTGATAAACTTAAAACCACCCCAAGTCAAGTGATATGTTTGGGATTGACATATCACTGTTGAGACTTGTGTGTAACAATGTCTTCTGTCCGACAGAAAGCTGATCTCACAAGCTTCATATATACAGATATCTGGACAGTTACATAGATCCGATGAAATGTTGTTCATTAGGATTGGGGATCCGATTTGAGATAACAGGATGGGTAGATTCATCCTTATCACATGTTCATCTCATTGGTATTAATAGGTATAACTAATCCTCAGACTCAAAGGAAAATTAATTGGTATTCTGGATTACGGAATATGATGCTTTGACTCTGGTGTAACACGATCCTTAACAGAGATGACTCTGGGGTGTGAAGAGTAGACGTTGGGTATCACAGGAAGTGATTGCGGGATCGTTATATATTGGATTGAACATTTATCACTCCCGATAAATGGGAGATACATCTATGGATCGCTTGTGGAAGACTCGACTCTAAATCCTTGCAAGGTGATAGCTTAAGAGTAAGAAATACAGATTTGACTTAACCTATCTTTTTGAGTTGACTCGGCATGTACAAGTAAAATGAACGTCTCGCTATATGTGACTTGACATCACCCATAGTCATAAGATTCAGTTCAAGGATGTAGTTGATAAAGGATCGAATTATACTGTAACTAATACGGAAAGGTTAACGACAGAATCAACCTGTCTTCTTATAGCTCTGGGGGAATGATTACGGACTTGCTAATCACATACTCTGTACATCATTCCGTTATGCAAAGATTAAATGTAATTCTTTGAAAATTAATTTAATAACGTTGCATACGGCTAGAAGCAATAAGAACCTAATGGATCACACATAAGACTTGGAACCTAAAAGAGAGATAGATGTTAATTAATTGATAGAAGCCTAATTGAGCCCAATAAGGCCCATGGACATAAGGGGGTTGAAATTCATGTAGTGATATACATGAATAATTAATTTGATTTTGTTAATCCTAATTAGATTAGGAATATGAATTAAATTAATTAAGAGATAATTAAGTTAGGAGTTTTAATTAGATTAATATACTCCTATTATTATCCAATAATGTTATTATTATTATCCTTAATATATTAGATATATAGTGAGATAATAATTAGGAATTCTATTCCGAATGGAATTCCTATTCAGTAACCTAATTCTATCTAACTAGGGATTAGATACAAGAGATTATAAATACCCATTCCCTTGAGATTTTCGAAATCCAAGCAAGCCATACCCTACTTGTGATTTTCGAAATTCCCCTAGTCCAAGAGAGAGAAAATTCGACACCCCTAGTTCGAGGACGAGATTTCTCTACGGCTTCGTTTGATCAATTAATTTTCATCTATTTCTTTTATCCTTGATCTTGTGTTGATTAGTTAGAGGCAATCTACTTTGGTTGCTATTCAACGGTTGATACTAAATTAATCTTCCCGTGTTTTATTTCGTGTTTGGGAACTCAAAGAAGAAAAACAAACAAAAGGGAGAAATTCGTTTTACTACTCCTACATCAGGTCAGTTCACGATTTCGCGGATTACCGGAGATTGAACCGTCGGATCGTCGCGAGTTTTGGACAGGAGCTTCTAGACATATTCTTCCACGTTTCCACCGAAGGGATTGTCGTTCGGTGGTCTGGAAGGTCTGTTTCGGATAGGGGCAGATTGGTAGACCGTTTCTATCTCTTTTGAAGTTGTGGGCACTTCATTAACAACGGTAGATTGATCATCAAGAGGTAATTCTTCTTATCCCTCTTTATATGAAATAACGGTTAACGGATCTTGTGGTTTATGGAAATAGGTTAAAAAATTTATATTTCCGCTGCTATACCTTAGCCTAATTTCCTACATACTTAGCATGCAATAACTACTCGGCATATAGTATAATCACTCAATATTGATCAATAATTTATTAAACAGGATTACACATACCGATAGCTTCCCTGAGTATGCTGAATTGCTCACGAGCCAAAGGCTTAGTGAAGATATCCGCAAGCTATTTATCTGTTGTTACATAGGTCATCTTGATCTCACCTTTGAGTACATGATCTCCGATGAAGTGATGCCTTATGCTGACATGCTTCATCCTGCTGTGTTGGATTGGATTCTTAGATAGGTCAATAGCGCTTTTGTTATCGCATTTGACTTCAATTGTTTCTGTTTTAACTCCGTAATCCTCAAGCTGTTGCTTAATCCATACGACTTGGGCCACACAGCTTCCAGTAGCAATGTACTCAGCTTCAGTTGTAGACAGGGCAACTGATGACTGCTTCTTGCTGAACCAAGACACTAGACAGCTTCCAAGGAAGTGACATCCTCCAGAAGTGCTCTTACGCTCTAGCTTGTCCCGTCCATAGTCAGCATCAGTGTATCCAATGAGTGTGAAGTCATTTGAGTTTGGATACCACAAACCTGCATTGACTGAGCTCTGCAAATATCTAAAAATTCTTTTCACAACTATAAGGTGTGATTCTATGGGGTCAGCTTGATATCTAGTGCAATAGCATACTGAGTACTGAATATCAGGTCTACTAGCAGTAAGATAGAGTAGAGAGCCAATCATACCTTGATATAACATGCTGTCTACAGACTTACCTTTCTCGTCAGCACAAAGGACAGTATCAGTACCCATTGGGGTTGATATGGGCTTACATTCTTCCATATCGAATTTCTTTAACATTTCTTTGGCGTACTTAGACTGACTGATGAAGATGTCATTCTTCCCTTGCTTGATTTGAATTCCAAGGAAGAAGTTGAGCTCGCCCATCATAGACATCTCGAAATCAGTTTGCATCTGTTTGCTAAATTCTTTGCACATAGATTCGTCAGTAGCACCAAATATTATATCATCTACGTAAATTTGTGCAAGCAGTGTATTTTTACCCTTATTCTTAATGAATAAGGTAGTGTCAGCTTTGCCTCTGACATAGTTCCTGGTCAGTAGGAAATTGGTCAACCTCTCATACCAAGCACGAGGTGCTTGTTTCAGGCCGTACAAGGCCTTCTTGAGTTTATAAACGTGGTTTGGAAACTTTGGATCTTCAAACCCAGGAGGCTGACTAACATATACCTCTTCGTTTATAAATCCATTAAGAAAAGCACTTTTGACATCCATTTGATACAGTTTGAAGTTCATGAAACTAGCATATGCACACAATATACGTATAGCCTCTAACCTAGCTACGGGTGCAAAGGTCTCACCATAGTCAATGCCCTCTTGCTGACTATAGCCTTGGGCTATAAGTCGAGCTTTGTTTCTGACTACATTGCCTTGCTCATCTAGCTTATTTCTAAAGACCCATTTAGTTCCTATGGTCTTTTGATTCCTAGGTTTTGGTACTAAATCCCATACCTCATTTCTTTTGAACTAATCAAGCTCTTCTTGCATAGCATTGATCCAATGTTCGTCGTGCTCAGCTTCAGCGAAATTCTTTGGCTCATGAACTGAGACGAATGCAACATTGCTGAGATACTTTCTAAGCTGATCTCTCGTCATCAGCTTGTTGTCAGCAGCATCAAGAATGAACTTCTCCGAATGTCCTCTTGGAATTTTGATTTCTTTGGGCAATGTTGAGTTGTCTGGAATGGGTGTTTCTAAATTATCTGCAGGAGTAGATTGGTCAGCAAAGGTAATTTCGGTTTCGTGTTTACCTTTGGTCAGCCCTTGTACTGATGACTCAGAGGCTCCAGTTTGGTCAGCGGAAGATGAGCTTGGTTCATCTTCGGCAGACTGAGTTGTCTTCCCTGTAGGGTCAGTTTCATTGAACTCGATATGGACAGACTCTTCTACAATTTGAGTTCGTTTATTATACACCCTATATGCTTTACTGTTAGTTGAGTACCTTAAAAAGATCACTTCGTCAGCTTTAGCATCAAATTTAGCAAGGTTATCTTTTGTGTTGAGTATAAAACATTTACACCCAAAGGCACGAAAGTAGCCAATGTTGGGCTTTCGTCCTTTCCAAAGTTCATATGGGGTTTTCTTAAGAATATGTCTAACTAAAGCCCTATTGAGTATATAGCATGATGTGTGGACAGCTTCACCCCAGAAATACTTTGGAAGCCTATTTTCGCTCAGCATTGTCCTAGCAATTTCGACAATTGTTCTGTTCTTCCTTTCAACAACTCCATTTTTTTGAGGTGTTTTAGGAGTAGAGAAATTGTGGTCAATACCACTGACTTCACAGAATTCGTCAAACTGTTGGTTTTTTAATTCTCCGCCATTGTCACTTCTAACATGAGCTACTCTTAGGTCTTTGTCATTTTCAAGCTTTTTAATCAACGTTGTGAACATCTCAAATGTTTCATCCTTGCTACTCAGCAAGATGATCCAAGTATACCGAGAGAAATCGTCTACAATGACTAAGGAGAATTTCTTACCTCCCAAGCTGAGTGGCTGGACAAGTCCGAAAAGATCCAAATGTAGTAATTCCAATGGTCTCTTGGTTGAGACAATGTTTTTACTTTGAAAAGACTTTTTCGTTTGTTTACCTTGCTGACAAGCATTACATAATTGATCTTTCTCAAATTTCAATTTAGGCAATCCCTCAACTAGTTGCTTTCTAGCTAATTTGGCAAGGAGGTCCATGCTTACATGACCAAGTCTCCTATGCCATAGCCAGGAGTTATCCTCTTTAGATACTAAGCATATATTTTTGGAAGACTGTTTTTCTAAACTCAACATATATACATTGTCAACACGAGGGGCAGTTAAAATTAAATTATTTGTTTTTCCCTCGAGTATCCGACACTGAGTAGCATCAAATATAACCTATCTACCGCTGTCACACAGCTGAGCGTAGGTTATATTTGAGACCCTTAACTAAGGAGACTGACTCAATAGTGGGGTTACCTCCGATAGTACCTGAACATACTATCTTACCCTTTTTATTGTCTCCAAAGCTAACGTTTCCACCTCGTTTAAGCTCAAGTGTGATGAACTGAGTTTCATCACCAGTCATGTGCCTCGAGCATGCGCTGTCAATATACCACATTTTTTATTTCTCCATGCATCTCAGGCTCACCTGCATTTTAAACTATTAATCTTTAGGTACCCAATCTTTTTGGGTCCTCGTTGGTTAGCATAAACAGGTGCAATATCATGTTTTAACTTGTGACGATATACATTTATGGTGTGGCCTTGTTTACCACAGAAGTCACAAAGAGCTACCCTTTTTGGGTGACTTTGTCTTTAGTCAGCACCATTGTGCTGAGCATGCCAACATACCTTAGTGGTATGACCTTTCTTTCCGCAGAAGTCACATTGGACAGTCCGCTTATTATACCAACACACATCTATTGTGTGTCCTCTTTTCCCACAATAGTCACACTGAGTGAACTGTCTACGCTGACCTGTACCTGAGTACTCAGCATGGGATTTACTTGAACCTTTTATTTGGTTCTGTAGGTTTGTGACATCCTTTCTCAGTTTCTTTGAATCTGATTGGACTTCCAAGACAAACTTGTGCAAAATTTCCATGTTGCTATACAAAGTTTAGTTGTCTTGGATAAGATATCGAAGGTCACTAAGTTTGACCTCCTCAATCTCGTCATATCGCCTGCTGAGTGCCTTTATTTTCTTGTTACACTTTTTAGTCAGTGTATATAAATCACTCAGGGCGTTAACCATTTCATTTCTAAACAAGTGTAAGGATGTTACCTCGTTTGAGTATTCCTCCTGTTCAGATTCTTCAGAGAGGTCAGTTTGCTCAGATCGAGTGTGGTCGGCGGCGTCATCGTCCATGAAGCATATATTTGCTGTTTCATTTGTGGCAGCTTCAGATGAGGTTGACTCATCACTGTCGCTCTATGTGGCCACCATTGCCTTTTTGCTTCCCTTCTTTTCTTTCTTCAGATTAGGGCAGCTTGACTTAATGTGCCCAGTTTGATGGCACTCGAAGCACGTGACAGACTTAGAGCTGTCCTTTTTGTATTTGTCACTGGACTCAGCTTTATACCTATCGCCTCTTCTGAATGGCCTCTTACTGTTCTTTTCATTCTTTCTGAACAGCTTCTTCATCTTCCTTGTGAACATGGCCATTTCCTCATCGTCTGATGAGTCAGCTTCGGTTGAGTCAGCTTTCATGACAAGTGATTTTTGTTTCTTGTCCTCTGACTTTTCTTTTGCTTCGAAGTTTTTCATAGAGATCTCATGGGTCAGCAGAGATCCGATCAGCTCGTCATATTTGTACGTGGTCAAGTCCTGAGCTTCTTCCATAGCTGTCTTCTTAGCTTGCCAGCTTTTGGGAAGGCTTCTCAATATTTTCTTCACCTGTTCCTCCTCGGTGAAGTTCTTTCCGAGCCTCTTGTACTCATTTATAATATTGGTGAACCTTGAGTTCATCTCTGAGATGTCTTCATTTTCATTCATCTCGAACAGCTCGTATAGCCTCATATGTTGGTTCACTTTGGACTCCTTGACCTTGCTTGTGCCTTAATAGGTCACCTCCAGCTTCTTCCATATCTCATGTGCTGACTCGCAACCTGAAATCTTATTGTACTCTGCAGCATCTAGAGCACAGTGAAGCATATTGATAGCTGAAGCATTATTTTGTAATTTCTTAAGGTCATCTTCTGACCACTCAGTTTCACTCTTAACAACTTTCTCATCGTTAACAGTTTTATAAGGCACATATGGGCCTTGAACTATTGCAAGCCATGCACTCATGTTTGTGGCTTGAATAAAGTTCTTCATCCTATTCTTCCAGAATGTATAATTAGATCCAAAGAATAGGGGAGGCCGACTAATTGATAATCCTTCAGGGAGTATCTGTGTTGTTTGGTTCCTTGGAAGGAAACGAGTGCTGTTCTCAGTCATTTATCGGGATCAGCTCAAGATAGTTATATCTTTGAGTAGTGAGCTATTAGGCTCTGATACCACTTGTTGGTCCCATGTGATTAGTTCTGAAGGGGGGGGGGGGTTAGGAACTAATATAACTTTTTCGTTTTAATTATGCTGACTTAATATAATTCTTTGAGTTTTACAACTCAGTTTTGGTCAGAACGGCCGAGTGAGGCGTAAGACGGCTTTAGTCAAATACTGATTAGAGCTGTTTTACTTGTGAGTTGGGAAATGACACTTTTGTGGTCAGCTTCTAACTCAGCACTCTGATTTACTCAGTGTCAGCTTAAACAATTTATATACTGAGTAAATATAGCAAGCAACACATACAGATATATATTGAGAGAGAGTTAGAAATTACTCAGCACGACTTATCATGGTTCGGCCTCTCCACCTACGTCCAGTCCCCAGAATCCCTCTGGGCTTTTTAAATCCTATACTGAGCTCTTTAAAGGTAGAGCACAAACCGTTTACAAGGCAGTTGAATATGCAAGAGTATCGTCCTCTATTCGTCTACTCAACTCCTACTAAGTGCTATAACCGAACACCTAGATTTCTCTACCACTGAGTACTTAAAACCGAGTACTCAGCACAACTCTCTCAATTCTACAATTGATACAGACTTGTTCTTTTTCAGACAAAGAACACTTTAGATGATTACAAAAATCACTCTAGCTTTTACACAGAGATAGAAATTTGGTGTAAGATCTTTTTCTCGTTTTGATATGCTTTTGTATGTATGCTTTTTCTCTTGTATTTCGGCCAAGGATCCAAGAAGTGTACTTGTCCTTTTATAGTTGAGGTCTGAGGCAGAAATGATTTGAATCCGGAATTATCCGTTGGATTCAAACGGCTTTTTCTTACGACATGTTCTGGTCAGCTTCAGACTTGCAGGCCAATCCTGTCGTCTGAATTCCGCAGGCGCCAGGCTTGTCTTCTTCTCGCAGGTTTTTCTTCTTATACAGGTTTCGTCTTTTAGCTAGCAGACAGTTGACCCATGCATCTCGAAATTAACTCTTTGCGTAATTCCAAGGTTTCCATTATTGGTGCAGACAGTTGTCGGATCTTGTCTTTTAGCAAACGGATCATTGGTGCTGTCCTTAAAATCATTCAGCATGACTTTGATAGACGTTGTCTTTGATTATTGCCAATTCCGATACTGAGTTGCCTTTTACTCAGCTTCCACGGCCAGCTTCGTTCTGCAAGATATAGTTCCGAAGAAGACTTTTCTTCTTTTATGCTGAGTTGCTTTTCACTCAGCTTCTGAAATCAGCTTCATTTGTAAGCTTCTATTTTGAAGAAGACATTCCATCTTTCGTACTGAGTTATTCTTTACTCAGCCCGTGCTATGTTGTCATGCTGACTGTGTTCTGTCTTAATTTGATTCCTGTTCTTATAAATATTTTTGTACTCAACATTGAACAAACGCATTAGTACAATTAAATCAAAGCACTTAAATTTAATTGTCTTAATCATGGATTAACTTAAATAATTTTGTCAAATCAAAATCATGTTGGAAAGGTGTTTCAACAAACTCCCCCATTTTGATGTTGGCAAAATATTTAGTTATGGAACTCAGGTTTGACATTCCCCATGATTGAATTGCCTTACATTCTTCTGAAATTACTCCCCCGTAAGGGTTGCATTTATTTGACTTAGTTTAACTCTAAACCTTGCAAGATTTAATTGAGAAAAATCAAAGCATGCTTGTACTGACTAAGTTCAATTCTAGACCTTCTAAGATCTAATTCAGATGAGCCTAGGTCAGCTTTCAGAAGAGGTCAATATGTTGGAACATGTGTTTACTCAGTTTGATACACGGTCAATTTTAGGTGTCAGAGAGATTATATCTATGAATTTATGTATCAGAGCAAAGTGTATTCATGTATCAGAGTAAGTGTGTGTTGAGCATTTTTCTCAGCATGTTCCCTTTTAATTTTAGTGTGTTTATTCGTTTAAGACAGTTCAACATATAACACAACAATTAAGCATCACAAGTAGATAAGTCAGTTTGAAATAAAATATGCTTTTAAAATAGATAGTTTGGTCAGCAAACAAACAAGTAGAATACGCCAGACAAATACTACAAGTCAAATTCTAAGATTAACTAATCTATTTCTTCCTGTTGACTTGGGCTTGGTGGGTAGGATTAACTTTGCCTTTTCCCTTGGCGTTTCTTTATTGTTGTTGACTACCAGATGCTTCTCCTGCTTCCCCTGATTTGTGCTGAGTTCCATCAGCTTGTTCTTTCTCCCCCGTTTTGCCAGCATCAGGCGGAGGAGGAATGAAAGTGTCGTTGAGAGCAGCACGAGTCAATCTCACGGAGTACGCCTTAAGCTGTTTTGTGCTTTCCCGGAGACCATCGAAAACAGGAACTCCATCGTCTAGAATGGATTCGGGGACTCGAATGGATGCACTAAGCATACTGAGAATATATTCCTGTGATTTCCCAATCCAAGTCAGCGTGTCAGTCAGCCTAGCATAAGCTTGATGATACATTTTGAGCAAGGCTGAATCGTAGAACTGACGTTGAGCATTCGTGTGGCACACATGTTTGAAGGTGGCTTGGGAGTATTGTAGGATTTCATTCGTTTTCACCAAGTCAGTATCCATCTCTTCCTTACTCAAGTTGAGTAAACGGATAGCTTCGCTAATTTGCTCGATCGAACACTGGGAAGAGGAGGAAATGAGCGCACGAGTATCGGTCAGCTCAGAGTGTAGCTTAGTGAAGTGGTGATCAACCTCAGCAGAAGTAGCATATCCCATATTGACTGTAGGCAGAGCATTTATTTGGCCTTGGAGGGAATCCATGTGATTCAGCATCATTAACTGCAGTTCAGCCAGCTTCACTATGGAGTCTTGCTTGGGTTGTTGAGATTGAATAGTTGTCATGACACTCACAAGATCTTTGAGACCCTTGATCTCATTCAGGAGCTGAGTGACTGAAGAAAGTTGTGTTGACTCAACAGTAACGAACCCAGCAGCATCGACATGAGAGGAAGTCAAATCCTGGAGAATGGTTTGAGCCAAGTCAATGATTCGACGTCCAGACTCAGTAGCATTTATGTAGGCATAATTTGCCTCAGGAGTTCGCTCAGCAGCCGGTATTTCAGTAGATTGTTTTCCAGTACCAGATGGGCCAGCATGATCACCAGCTGGACTTTTGTTCAGATCAGCAGTAGGAACTGACTGTTCAACATTCTGCGATGCTGGGTTAGGAAAAGGTGGATCGACAGAGATGTTGACCTGCACAGTATCATTCTGAAGTTGAGTTGGTGCAGGAGGAGTTACTTCAGAACTTACATGGACAAGATTTTCCTTTGCTTGCTCACCTTCTTGAGCAGCTTGAACTTCGAGCTCTTGCTCGGCTGGGATTGGATTTTCAGGGCTCTTGGCTTGTTCCTCAGTATGAGTAACAGAGGCTTGCTTTTGTGTGAACTGATCTGGACTTGGCTTGATGACGGAGGAGAAGAATTCGTACTGAAGTCCGGTTAGGTCAGTAATTGGTTATCTAAGTGGAGAATCAGCCAATAGGTCTAGGGATTTGGACTTGTAAGCTTTGTGTTTAAAATGCTTTTCAGAACTGACCGTTTTGCTTTGAGGTGAGGGGTCAGCAGCGATTGAGTCAAGAGACTCAGATGAAGAATTTAGCTCTAGGTCAGCATTAAAGCTTCTCACAGTTTGAACTCTTACCGTTTGGTCAGCTTGTAGTTCAGTTGGCTCAGCATCAACTGACTTAGTTTCCCCAGTAGCATTCTTATCTTGCTCATCATCAACATGGGTTGTTCGCTCAGCATCAAACTGTCCTCCAAAATCTCCCAATTCATTCTCCTGGTCAGAAGGGGTTTTCTCAAGGTCAATCTCTTGGCTTCTCATGAAGTGGGAATCATCGGAGATGACAAAAGCAAGAGGGGCAGCATCAATTGGACTCAGACCAGAAGATCTTTTCTTCTTCCTCAGAGGTGTTTTTGGAATTTCCTCACTTTCGACCTCTTCAGGCTCAACTAGCCTTTTTTTCTGCCGACTTAGATACCTGCTGTCCTTGCTCAGCATCCACTTTCTTAGCACCGGAGATTATTCTCAGCTTCTTAGGAACTGTGTTGACATCCTTTGCTGACTGATCAGCTTTTCTCTTTTTATCTTGCCTGGTGCGGTCAGTACGAGGTTGCTCCACAACCTTCTTTCCCTTCTTGGTCGGCATAGTTTGTGCTCCTTCCTCAGCATCAACTTCTTCCTCATTTTCTTCAACAGCCCCCTTTCCTTTCTTAGACTTGAGAGGTTGGTTGAATGCTAACCCGAACAACAGTGCCGCTGTAATGTCAGTTCCCCATGACTCAGTTTCACCGACCGTGCTCACCTGATGGTCTTCAAGAATTCTTATGATGAGGGAGCCCAACCTGAGTTTCCCAGTACTTCATTGGAATGCACCGACAAGAAAGACGGGCATATTGAGTGGTTGGTAGGTTAGCATGTGCCGGATGAAATTATGCTCGAAGTTGGAGGCAGATGAGGCTGAGTTTACTTTAGGAAAGATAAAGTTGGTCAAGATGTAATGAGCCATCTTTTGATTTTGACCCATACACGTGCTGGCTATTTCTCCCTTGTGGTCTTTTGGTTTACAGAACTCAACTGGGTAGTCAAGTCTGACGTTTGTGGTTCTAAATTCTTTACCCTTATTGGGCAGTTTTAGTAAAGTTGCAAGGTACGATGGAGTTACCGTGATGTCCTTGCCTGCGACTTTTGGGACTAGATGGTCAACGTTGTCCTTATCCACCTTTAGATTCGAATAGAATTCCCTTACTAATCGTGGGTAAGCTTTACCGGAGAGAGAGAATAATTCCGACCACCCGTTCTTGGAGATCCACTCACAGAACGACTTTTCAGCGGTTACAAAACTCGGGGAGAACCACCGGCAATGAAGTACTTCATAGTTCTTGACACTGTCGTACACCATACGAAATTCCCTTTCCTTAGATTGCTTATCATTCTTATTCTTTTTCTTTTTCGAAGAGGTTGCAAGGTCAGCTTGGGGGCTCTTACTCGGAGTTTGGTCATGCTGACCGTGTCCTTGAGACTTGGTGGGAGTCTCGATGTATTCCTGCTGAGCAGGAGATGGAGGGTTTTCATCGGAGTGATTTCCGTCATAACCAGCTCCGGAGATGTTTTGGGAATCCGACATGATTTTTAGGGATTCTTTGAGAGTATTTGAAGATTAGGGATTTAGATAGAAATCAATTTGCCAGAGATTTCAAAGTGTAAAGAGATGTGAGTGGGAATTCGTCCACTATTTATAGAGGGCCGAGTTGATCTGGAACGTTAAAGTAGCCATTTTACCTCGAGATGATCAAACGACAATAATCTGGCATTTATGACATGTTCGGCGCATTTGTTTTCTTAATTATTGCGATTACGTCATCCTAGGTGGCTATTTATGGCGCGTGTGCTAGCATTTAGTGTTAAATGGATTTTACTCAGTATTTGGAATTCTAAACGTTTGAGATACTGAGTGCTCAGTTTTACATAGAGTAGATTTTCACACTGAAGTAACTCAGTCTATAGTCATCACTCAGCATGTATGTCTAGTCAGCATAGGGTGATTCTATGTTATTCAGTTTAGCTCAGTTTGAGTAAGTTACTTAGCATGCAATAACTACTCGACATATAGTATAGTCACTCAATATTGATCAAGAATTTATTAAACAGGATTACACATACCGATAGCTTCCCTGAGTATGCTGAATTGCTCACGAGCCAAAGGCTTAGTGAAGATATCCACAAGCTGTTCATCTATTGGTACGTAGGTCAGCTTGATCTCACCTTTGAGTACATGATCTCTGATGAAGTGATGCCTTATGCTGACATGCTTCATCCTGCTGTGTTGGATTGGATTCTTAGATAGGTCAATAGCGCTTTTGTTATCGCATTTGACTTCAATTGTTTCTGTTTTAACTCTGTAATCCTCAAGCTGTTGCTTAATCCATAGGACTTGGGCCACACAGCTTCCAGCAACAATGTACTCAGCCTCACTTATAGACAGGGCAACTGATGACTGCTTCTTGCTGAACCAAGACACTAGACAGCTTCTAAGGAAGTGACATCCTCCAGAAGTGCTCTTACGCTCTAGCTTGTCCCGTCCATAGTCAGCATCAGTGTATCCAATGAGTGTGAAGTCATTTGAGTTTGGATACCACAAACCTGCATTGAGTGAGCTCTGCAAATATCTAAAAATTCTTTTCACAACTATAAGGTGTGATTCTCTAGGGTCAGCTTGATATCTAGCGCAATAGCATACTGAGTACTGAATATCAGGTCTACTAGCAGTAAGATAGAGTAGAGAGCCAATCATACCTTGATATAACTTGCTGTCTACAGACTTACCTTTCTCGTCAGCACAAAGGACAGTATCAGTACCCATTGGGGTTGATATGGGCTTACATTCTTCCATATCAAATTTCTTTAACATTTCTTTGGCATACTTAGACTGACTGATGAAGATGCCATTCTTCCCTACCTTGATTTGAAGTCCAAGGAAGAAGTTGAGCTTGCCCATCATAGACATCTCGAACTCAGTTTGCATCTGTTTGCTAAATTCTTTGCACATAGATTCGTCAGTAGCACCAAATATTATATCATCTACGTAAATTTGTGCAAGCAGGGTATTTTTACCCTTCTTCTTAATGAATAAGGTTGTGTCAGCTTTGCCTCTGACATAGTTCCTGGTCAGCAGGAAATTGGTCAACCTCTCATACCAAGCACGAGGTGCTTGTTTCAGGCCGTACAAGGCCTTCTTGAGTTTATAAACGTGGTTTGGAAACTTTGGATCTTCAAACCCAGGAGGCTGACTAACATATACCTCTTCGTTTATAAATCCATAAAGAAAAGCACTTTTGACATCCATTTGATACAGTTTGAAGTTCATGAAACTAGCATATGCACACAATATACGTATAGCCTCTAACCTAGCTATGGGTGCAAAGGTCTCACCATAGTCAATGCCCTCTTGCTGACTATAGCCTTGGGCTACAAGTCGGTCTTTGTTTCTGACTACATTGCCTTGCTCATCTAGCTTATTTCTAAAGACCCACTTAGTTCCTATGGTCTTTTGATTCCTAGGTTTTGGTACTAAATCCCATACCTCATTTCTTTTGAACTGATCAAGCTCTTCTTGCATAGCATTGATCCAATGTTCGTCGTGCTCAGATTCAGCAAAATTCTTTGGCTCATGAACTGAGACGAATGCAACATTGCTGAGATACTTTCTAAGCCGATCTCTCGTCATCAGCTTGTTGTCAGCAGCATCAAGAATGAACTTCTCCGAATGTCCTCTTGGAATATTGATTTCTTTGGGCAATGTTGAGTTGTCTGGAATGGGTGTTTCTACAATATCTGCAGGAGTAGATTGGTCAGCAAAGGTAATTTCGGTTTCGTGTTTACCTTTGGTCAGCCCTTGTACTGATGACTCAGAGAATCCAGTTTGGTCAGCGGAAGCTGAGCTTGGTTCATCTTCGGCAGACTGAGTTGTCTTCCCTGCAGGGTCAGTTTCATCGAACTCGATATGGACAGACTCTTCTACAATTTGAGTTCATTTATTATACACCCTATATGCTTTACTGTTAGTTGAGTACCCTAAAAAGATCGCTTCGTCAGCTTTAGCATCAAATTTAGCAAGGTTATCTTTTGTGTTGAGTATAAAACATTTACACCCAAAGGCACGAAAGTAGCCAATGTTGGGCTTTCGTCCTTTCCAAAGTTCATATGGGGTTTTCTTAAGAATATGTCTAACTAAAGCCCTATTGAGTATATAGCATGCTGTGTGGACAGCTTCACCCCAGAAATACTTTGGAAGCCTATTTTCGCTGAGCATTGTCCTAGCAATTTCGACAATTGTTCTGTTCTTCCTTTCAACAACTCCATTTTGTTGAGGTGTTCTAGGAGCAGAGAAATTGTGGTCAATACCACTGACTTCATAGAATTCGTCAAACTGTTGGTTTTTGAATTCTCCGCCATTGTCACTTCTAACATGAGCTACTCTTAGGTCTTTGTCATTTTCAAGCTTTTTAATCAACGTTGTGAACATCTCAAATGTTTCATCCTTGCTACTCAGCAAGATGATCCAGGTATACCGAGAGAAATCGTCTATAATGACTAAGGAGAATTTCTTACCTCCCAAGCTGAGTGGCTGGACAGGTCCGAAAAGATCCAAATGTAGTAATTCCAATGGTCTCTTGGTTGAGACAATGTTTTTACTTTGAAAAGACTTTTTGGGCAATCCCTCAACTAGTTGCTTTCTAGCTAATTTTGGCTGACAAGCATTACATAATTGATCTTTCTCAAATTTCAATTTGGGCAATCCCTCAACTAGTTGCTTTCTAGCTAATTTGGCAAGGAGGTCCATGCTTACATGACCAAGTCTCCTATGCCATAGCCAGGAGTTATCCTCTTTAGATACTAAGCATATATTTTTGGAAGACTGTTTTTCTAAACTCAACATATATACATTGTCAACACGAGGGGCAGTTAAAATTAAATTATTTGTTTTTCCCTCGAGTATCCGACACTGAGTAGCATCAAATATAACCTGTCTACCGCTGTCACACAGCTGAGCTATGCTCAATAGGTTATATTTGAGACCCTTAACTAAGGAGACTGACTCAATAGTGGGGTTACTCCGATAGTACCTGAACCTACTATCTTACCCTTTTTATTGTCTCCAAAGCTAACGTTTCCACCTCGTTTAAGCTCAAGTGTGATGAACTGAGTTTCATCACCAGTCATGTGCCTCAAGCATGCGCTGTCAATATACCACAGTTTTGATTTCTCCACGCATCTCAGGCTCACCTGCATTTTAAACTATTAATCTTTAGGTACCCAATCTTTTTGGGTCCTCGTTGGTTAGCATAAACAGGTGCAATATCATGTTTTAACTTGTGACGACATACATTTATGGTGTGGCCTTGTTTACCACATAAGTCACAAAGAGCTACTATTGTCCTGTAAACAGACTCTAGCAAGTGCACTAGATACAAGTAATAAAGTGATAAGTGAGTATCGTCTCCACAGGGATTGTGATACAAATAAATATGGGAAATCGTTGCTAAACAGTGTGTGTTATAAAAGTGCCTTCCTTTATGGTTGTTTGTTTGATATTGGTTGTTTAATGACTCAGGCAGAATACTCAATCAAGGAAATAAGGTTACTTTTCAAAGATTAAGGGAAGAGAACAGGCTTTACATGACCGAACACGGTGTGCTACATCTTACAACATTCGATGAATAAAAGATAATGCCAACGAAGCCAAAGTATCAGTTTTTAAGTGAGTTTGAGTCAACTGTCGTGTGTTCTCAAACTCCTAAGATTTACTAACATCTTTAGCGTCCTAAATATACGTTCTTTCTAGCATTAAGAACAAAACTGCATTTCTAGATGAGAAAACCCTCGACACAACCTTCTAACTTGTCAGCTTCGAAGTTGGGAGATCAATAGAGATATCGGTGAACATGAAAGTAGTGTCCTAACATTCATCTAACACATACATACATACTTACGCAAGAAAGTTAAATCCTCATTGATCACAACATTGGCAAAATACTAAATATTCATAAAAACGTTGTAAAACTTACATCACCGGGCCGGCCATGCCATGCCCGTTCAAAATGTCTACTCACTCATATCGAGCAGTGAGCAGAAGAAGATTCTTGTTACAACTTGAGACTCCATGAGAGCTCTCTTCTCCTTCTATTCTACTTGTTAAAAAAACTAAAACTAAGAAAATATCCCATCCCTAAAACCTTCTCTGCTTTTCCTATTTAAAGGGAAAAGACCGAGACTAACCAAAATTGGTACAACTTTCGTACCCTTTTTACAAACAAAGTCAACTACTTACTACAATTAAAATAAACTAAAAAATGATTAACTTTTTAGATTAACCCTTGAACACTCAAGGGGGTGAGACTTCAAATCATCATGCTTCTTTGGGCAATCCCATCGCCACACACTTTCACCTGCTTTTCCTGCCGCTTTCCTTTCACTGCCACCAACGATCTGTCGCTGTCCGTCATTGGATAATCCGGCGTTTAACCGCTGGACACAAGTAAGGCTCCACTCCTCATTGGCATTAGCGAAATAAGCTGTTTCCAGCGAGTTTAGCATTTTTCTTTGCTTATCTGCACAAGGACATTAATTAGCCCTTATTCCTTAAAAAATGATATAAAAAATACCCGAATTCCCTTATAAATTATCTGTTAAACTTAGTCAATTTCATGCCTAACAAATACCCCCAAATTGAACCTTTGCTTGTCCTCAAGCAACAAATTGTAAGAAGAGATCAGAAAAAGGGTTAGGAATGAAATTAGGTTAATGAATGAGAACGACGAGTAAAGAAACATAGAACGCTTGGCACTATTAGGAGATGAACAGATGCATGCTAAGGTTTCATCGAAGAGTAAAAGCTTGTTTTAAAAGTTGTATCCTTTTTGCTCAAGAAATTCCTCAAATCTTAAAATTTAGACTTCCTCTTTCACAAAGAGTTACCAACAGCCAGACATGCCTCACTAAGGAATGGAATAATTCACTCACTCTCGTATGGCATCTTTTTGCCATAGGAAAACAAATGCGATTTCACTCCTCAGCTCAGACACCACACCCTTAGGGTGCGAGTTTGCCTATTGGTCCCGAGTCTATGGGTCAAAGTTCCTCCTGACATAGTCCAAAGGACTTTATAGAGGTTGTAATGTTAGGCTTGGGCTCTGGTTTGACAGTGAAAAGCTATTTCAGTGTATGAATTCTGTCTTTTTGCACTTTATTTAACATTCGCAGCCTATAATGATTGCTGTTTACACATACTTTATCTACACAAACTGTTCCCTCATAACCCAGTACTCTTCTGACTATTAATAAAGGTTCCTTCCTCCCCACATTATATTCCCTAGTTCATTCAATCTTTTCCTTAAGCGATGTTTGCTTAATTGCTTATATTCGCATAACTTAAGCACATGATTTTTATTTTAAACAATTGGCAATTCGAGGCATAAGACAGAACTCAAGGTATTTTAGAGTTAAGTGAAGGGAGAGGGCTATTATTTGTGGTTATTCAGAAAGAACAGGTTATGGCTCGACTTGGTTATCCTAATAATTGGGGTGCATAGCACAGGTGCCTTTTGTGTAGCGGAGGGACTAACTAAATGCCTTTTTCCTCCTATGAAATTCAGAACCAATCATCGTTTCATCAGGGCACCAAGGCAAATTCTCCCTAAAGATAGTGAGTGCTGGCCCACTAAAAAAAACACTGCATACCATGGATGCATTATAAAGCTCAAATTCTCACTATTTTCGGGGAAAATTGCAGTAAGGCCATGATTACTAATTTTGACAGAGGAATTAAAGATTTCAAAATTTTTGGAACTTCCTGAATTAGAGAACACGAAGTACAAACAAGCAATTAACACAACCTAACACCAAATAGCATGCACAGTCTGCTCTATGATTCCTACATAACACCAAGCAATTCTCTAGATGGAACAAACATAAGCAGAAAGAAAACAATGGAAGCAGACAATAATTACCAAGGATATGCACAAGGATTCTCAAAGGATATTTGTTCTACATCAAATCACTAAATTAAACCAACCGATTTACATCATTTATCATGTTATTTCCGCATAAATTGTGATGCACACAACACAATCCCCACCCCCAAAAGAAAACAAAACATTGTCCTCAATGTTAATAATCACGGCAACAGATTGTACAAGATAGGCAGACCAAAACATGATAGAGTAAGGGTGTTAGAGGTTACCAGATGCTAGGACAGCGAATATTTGGTCAGATCAGGCGTGATGGGAAAGAGAGGAGTTAACCTCTCTATCCACAGGGGCAGGAATACCCTCCTCCTTCGAGGAGGCGGCAGCGTTAGCCTTAACATTGGCACTGGCGGGTGTTTCGGGCACTTGTCTTACCGGACTTTTCACAGAGAAACCAGAGGGACTTTCTTTGGCATGCTCCTCAATGCAAATGCTCTTGAGCATATCGATCTCGCCCTGTTGCGATGCGTACTTTTGCTCCATGGCGAATACATTTCGCGGTTTGCCAGATTCTGGGCAAACAAGGCATTGAATCGATCCATCACATCCTCGCAGGTCATCTTTGCACATTTCTTATAAAAGTCCAAGTCTTTCGGCTTCTCGACTTGCTCGGAATCTGACGACACTGATAGGGTAGGCTCGCTTTTCCTTTTCCGGCTCTCAGTCTGCCGAGATGTAACAAAATCAGACATCCAGACCCACTTCCCGTTCATAATTTTTCCGAATAACATCTTTTGGAGGCTCTTGAGATCAATTGGGTCAGGGTGATTCACAATCGTGAGACGAGAGTGGTCTTCAGGTTTAAAAACCCCGATTGACTCCGCAATTCTGGTGACAATGCTTCCACAACAGATGACTGACGAGTTTTTCTTGGAAAAAGCGCTGATGTACTCTCCAAACCAGAATCCCAAATTCATTCTCGGTCCAACTGCCATACTCCACAACGCGGTGAGATCTACATGTGGCATGGTGGCTTGGTTTTCCCGGGCGAAGATTGTACCAGAGATCAACTTGTGCAAATACCGAACAGCGTAATCATCGATATTGGATGCCTTGGTCGAACTGCCGTCATAATGTTTCTGTCCTGAAAGTGATTCCCAAAAGGCCACAGGGTCGAAAACATCAGGCGTTGTGGTGAATGCCTCTTTATAGCTCTCGGATTCTAGATCGTCATCGTCGGCAGCACCAAGCATCTGGTTGAACAAGTTAAGCGAAGGCCTTTGGGAGTGATGATGCGTCCCCACCTAACTCGAGATGGGAACTCACTAAGGGATAAGTGTACCCCGTCGTTATCAAGTAATAAATTTCTGGTTTAAGTCCAGGTTATCGTCCACAGGATTTATTTCTGCAAGTACCGAGCTACTCGATCTCGGATGTTATCTAGGCTTAGGGGGTTTTGAGTTGGTTTGTTTATATTAATCTACTCCTAGGTTGAATTATACTAATCCTAGCTAAGTTATCTAATTCTAACTAAGTTATCTAATTCTAGCTAAGTTATTCTACGCCTAACTAAGTTACTCTACCCCTAATTGAGTTAAACTACTCCTAAGTGATCTTTTACCAATGCAATTAACCGAAGGAACATGAAGGGATACGATGATAATGAAAATAGAATGTTTAAACAATTGATTTGAAACCTAAGTCACTTGTGTCCAAGGCGATTAACCCGACCTATCCTCCTAAAGTCCCTAGTTCGTGATTCCCTTGTAAGGCCGAAACTAGCTCTAAGGCTCAGTAATTTGGGCTTAATCTTCTATAGGGTCGTCAATCCTATAGGTACTGACTAGGTCAGATTCAGCTCGCAATATGTGCCAACCTAATTTTGGGATTATCGAATGAGTTAAACCAATCAGACAAAGCGCAAGACAAAGATTAAAACATCAAAACAATTGAATAAACAAGAACTATAATATATATCAAAGATGGAAACATTGTCACGAAGTTACAATAAACCTAGAATTCATAGCATGTATCAGAGGCTAGACAGAATGTAAAAGAAGAAAAATCCCTTTCAGGGAACCTGTCTACCAATGCAGGCGTCTTTCTAGGATTTAAGGATGAAGCTTGAGCAATCCTCGGTGAATGGAGCTTCGGAGGTGTCTTCAATGGAGGTTTGAAGGATATGGAGGAGGTGGAGAGGATTTCTCAAGGTGAAAAGCTAAGAAAATTACAAAGGAAAAAGATATCTAATTTACATTGGAAAAACTCTATTTATAGACGCGGCTCGGGCCCTTTTCTTGACCTAATTCGTGTCCTTATTGATGTAGGAATTCGTGGGGTCCATCGTGGCATCGTGGGGGCAAAATTGGTCTTTTTGACCAATTCCCGCAGGTCTGCTCGTCGAGCAGGGCGAGCTGCTCGGCGAGCAGGGCTACTCGCGACGAGCAGCCCCCTGCTCGCCGAGCAGGCGCCTGGCAGCCTGCTCGACGAGCAGGCACAGTGCCTGGGCAGTGCCTGGGCGGTGCCTGGGCGGTGCCTGGGCAGTGCCTGGGCGGTGCCTGGGCCGTGCCTGGGCAGTGCCTGGGCTGCTCGCCGAGCAGCGCCCGGGCTGCGCGCCGATGCTCAATTCGCCGAGCGATTGCCGGGGGTCCCCGAGACACGATTTTTGCCTGAAATTGATCATGTTTTAACCTGCACACGCACATAAACTCCAAACAACATTAGTCCAAGGGCTAAATTGACCCGCCAATCGCTTATTTGAGCAAACGCTTCGTTTGGTGCGACTTTTGACGGATCAATTAGCTTCAAAAGATAACGGAATTATAATATGCATGCCATTTTGGCCGTATTTGCCTAAATTGATCATAAAACGAGCCTAAACAACGAAAAGTAAATAAAACGTTTCCAATTTCTAACTAACTCACACAAAAGCATTTAAATGCGAGAATTGCTTGCTTATTAACAAAATAACGCTAAAACCCGTCCTAAAACCGTACCCAAAGATAGGGGTTTTTGACCCCTATCAAGTGACCCATGAGCCTGAAGCTAAATTTTCCCTCTTCGTCAGGTTCGGTTATCTCAGCGTTGTGCTTAAAGGTTGCCAAGAACTCCAGTGTTAGTTCTCGATAGGCCGGTTCCGTCATTTCAAAGAAACATTCAAAATGACCAGACTTCATGAGGGTGCGTACACGATCCTCGAGCTTTATCCTTTTTAGGGATTCCCAGCAAACTATTCGGATGGGTCCGAACTGAAGTTTTGCTAGCTCATCATAGTACGCCTGAACAGAGGCGTCTTTGAACTGGGAGAGTTTCTTGACCAGCTTCTCATCTGGGACAAACGCCACAGTGCACGGTTCCGCCATTTTTGCCTTTGCTTTTTCTTTCTTGGAAGAACCCTCAATTTTCACGTTTTTGCCCGAGCCTCGGGTTCTCATTTCGCTTTCAAGTATAAGTAGGGTTTTCCAGTGGTATAGGGCACAGATCATGAACTGCCTTTGTGAAAAGAAATATCAAAGAAAACAAAGAAATATGGTGATAGACGGACTGAACTGAGATAAAGCATCTTTAAGTAGGGGAAACGAGGCGTCTTCTCGCCAATCTGTTAGTTTGAGGCCGAATCAAAGTCGGCCACTTGGACAAATCGGCAGAAAGGCGCGTATTTTCGAATCAGAATGAGGGTAGATGAACGGTCAAGATTTTATTTTAGCATTTATATCCCCCCAACCGTTCAATCTTATCGAGGAGAAAAACAGGCGGTATGATTGCCTATTTGGCATAAGAGTGGACGTTCCACTTTTCCTAGCTTTAATAACAAATTCCTACCGCCCAAATTTCTACGATTTTCCCTTTCCCTACAACACAGGTACAATTGTACTACCTTACCCTTGGAAGGATTTTTAGGTTTTACAATTGTGCCTAGGCAGAAATTACTCAAAATGAAGTCAACTTCAAACACACTTTACACAAGAGAAACAAAATAAAAATAAAAAGTAAAGATAAAAATCAATAAAATGCAAAGTTACTTGTGCTACAATTGGTGTTTGTAGCGGACACCCTGTTCTCTTGCTTTTACTGTCCTGGGGGATCCTGGAAATGAACAGTATCGATCTTCCTTGTGTGATCGTTCTCTAAATATGGTTTTAATCTTTGTCCATTCACCTTAAAAGGATCACCCCCATATTTGAAAATTTCAACAGCTCCATGTGCAAATACACGGTTCACAATGAATGGTCCTGACCATCTTGACTTGAGCTTTCCCGGAAAGAGCCTCAATCATGAATTGAAAAGAAGGACGTTTTGTCCTTCATGGAACACCTTGTTCATGAGCTTTTTGTCGTGCCATTGCTTGGTCTTGGCTTTGTAATTCACTGCATTTTCGTATGAGAACAGCCTGAATTCCTCCATTTCGCTCAGCTGTAAACTTCTCTGTTCACCAACAGCCTGTGTCTCAAAATTTAAAAATGTTAACGCCCAAAATGCGCGGTGTTCCATTTCCACCGGCAAGTGACAAGATTTCCCGTATAACAACCGAAAAGGAGACATTCCAATCGGTGTTTTATAAGCGGTACGATATGCCCATAGAGCATCATCGAGCTTGTTTGCCCAATCCTTTCGAGAGTTGCCAACAGTTTTCTCTAAGATTCTTTTTATTTCTCTATTGGAGATCTCCACCTGTCCACTGGTTTGTGGATGGTATGGTGTGGCAACCCTATGTGAGACTCCAAGTTTTCCCATTAATTTTTCAAATTTCGCATTACAGAAGTGGGTCCCTTGATCACTGATGATCGCTCGTGGGACCCCGAATCTGGCGAACAGTCTTTTCAGAAATTTGACTACCACACGGGCGTCATTGGTGGGACTTGCTATTGCTTCGACCCATTTGCTCACATAATCCACAGCCACTAGGATGTATTTATTCCCTTGGGAAGTTGGGAATGGTCCCATAAAATCTATGCCCCAGATGTCAAAAATTTCGCACACAACTATGTTGTTTAGGGGCATAGCATTTCGAGCTGAAATGTTTCCCATTCGTTGGCACTCATTGCAAGTTCCAACGAATGCATTAGCATCCTTAAAAAGAGTGGGCCAGAAAAAACCTGATTGGAGAACCTTTGCCGCGGTACGGCTTGCACTATGGTGTCCTCCTGCTTCGCGGTTATGACAGTGGCTGAGAACATCCTGTCCCTCTTCTTGCGATATGCATCTTCGAATGATTTGGTCCGCGCAACCTGAAAAGGTAAGGGTCATCCCAAAAATAATATTTGATTTCGGAGAAAAACTTCCTTTTTTGATTTGTGGATAGGTTGTGTGGTTTGAGCGAAGTTGCAAGGTAATTAGCTATATCGGCGAACCATGGCGCAGACTGTGCCGCATACAGATGCTCGTCAGGAAACCTTTCCACGATTTCTATTTGTTCAACCCTGCCTTTGTGATCTATCCTTGACAAATGATCTGCAGCAACATTCTCTGTTCCCTTTTTATCCTTAATTTCCAAATCGAACTCCTGAAGTAATAGCAACCATCGGATCAACCTTGGCTTAGCATCTTGTTTCGCGAACAAGTATCGCAACGCTGCGTGATCTGTGTGAACAATCACCCTGGATAAAACCAAGTAGGGCCTGAACTTGTCGAAAGCATACACAACCGCCAGAAGTTCCTTCTCGGTAGTTGTATAGTTTTGTTGGGCCACGTTCAATGTTTTGCTGGCATAGTAAATAGGTCGAAACCTCTTCTCAATCCTCTGTCCAAGAACAGCTCCTACACAAGTGTCGCTTGCGTCGCACATTATTTCAAAAGGTTGCTCCCAATCTGGTCCTGCTAGTATAGGTGACTTGATCAGCTTAGTCTTTAAGAGCTCAAAGGCCTTCAAACAGTCTGCATTGAAAGAGAACTCAGCTTCCTTATGGAGTAGGGCTGACAATGGGAGTGCTATCTTTGAAAAATCTTTTATAAACCGGCGATAAAACCCTGCGTGCCCCAAAAAACTTCTCACATCTTTGACGTTCGCAGGCACAGCCAGCTTCTCGATTACTTCCACTTTTGCCTTGTCCACTTCCATCCCTTTCTCAGAAATTTTATGCCCTAGGACAATTCCTCCATTGACCATGAAGTGGCACTTTTCCCAGTTCAAGACTAAATTAGTCTCCTTGCACCGTGCGAGCACCGCTTCAAGGTTGATTAGACAGCTATCGAATGAACTTCCATAGACCGGGAAGTCATCCATAAAAATTTCCACAGTCCGCTCCACCATGTCATGAAAAATTGACATCATACATCTCTGAAAAGTGGCAGGAGTGTTGCACAGTCCGAAAGGCATCCTTCTGTAAGCATAAGTCCCATATGGACATGTGAATGTGGTTTTCTCTTGGTCATCGCAATGAATTGCGATTTGGTTGTATCCTGAATACCCATCAAGAAAACAATAGAATGCATAGCCCGCTAGTCGTTCTAACATCTGGTCAATGAAGGGTAAGGGGAAATGGCCCTTCCTTGTGGCTTCATTAAGCTTTCTGTAGTCGACGCAAACTCTCCACCCTGTTATTATTCTTGTGGGTACTAGCTCGTCCTTTTCATTTAGGACTACGGTTATTCCGCCTTTCTTTGGCACAACGTGGACAAGGCTTGTCCACACACTATCAGATATTGGGTAGATAATGCCAGCATCGAGAAGTTTGATCACCTCCTTTCTCACAACCTCCTTCATGTGGGGATTTAGCCTACGTTGCGGCTGAACAGTTGGTCGGTGGTCCTTTTCCATCAAGATTCTATGAACACAGACTGCCGGGCTAATTCCTTTTATGTCATCAATTTTCCATGCTATTGCAGCCTTGTTTCTTCGCAAGACCGCCATTAGTTGCGCCTTTTGGTCATGAGTTAATTTTGATGATATGATGACAGGACTTCCGCTGGGTGGTTCCAGGAAAGCATACTCGAGATGTTCAGGCAACGGCTTCAATTCTGGCTTAGACACAGGCACAGTGGGTACCTCTGGTGGTTCTTGATGAGTTGGAACAACAGGATCTAACGGAGGTGTCGGAAAGTTGCTTTCAATGGAACAGCCTGTTCCTTCGCATATGTTCACCTCTCTCCCCAATAAAGTTTCTAATGTGTCCTGTTCCTACAAAGTAGTAAGACTCTGAAAATCATCTAAGAAACAGCAAGTGTCATCATTATTATTCGCACGCCTCATTGCTTCATTCATTTTAAATATCACTTCCTCACCATTTATCCTTAAGAATAACTTTCCCTCTCCTACATCTATCAATGCTTTTCCTGTTGCTAGAAATGGTCTTCCTAGGATAATAGGGACATGCAAATCTTTATCAATGTCCATTATAATGAAATCAACGGGCAAAATGAATTTTCCTACTTGGACTAACACGTCTTCTACTACTCCCCTAGGATAGCATACAGAACGATCAGCTAATTGAATAGACATACGAGTGGGTTGTGGTTCTCCTAACCCGAGTTGTGCATATACAGAATAGGGCATTATGTTTATGCTAGCTCCTAGGTTGCAAAGTGCATTTTCAATAGTCAGCTTCCCAATTGAACAAGGAATCGAAAAACTCCCTGGATCTTTTAGCTTCTTTGGAAGCTGCTGCTTGTTTTGGAGTATGGACGAACAATCTCTGTTGAGTTGTATCATGGAAATGTTCTCCAGTTTCTTCTTGTTCGACAAGATATCTTTGAGGAATTTTGCGTATGTCGGCATCTGTGCCAGTGCTTCCACAAAAGGTATGTTGATGTGCAATTTCCTCAAAGTGTCCAACACTTTAGAATTCTGCTCCTCCAACTTCTTGTTGATCAGCCGTGTTGGATATGGCACCGGTGGGACATACAGCTATGGTGGTTTACAAGCCCTTTCCTCCTCTTGATTTGGCTTACTTGCTTGGTTATCCTTCCTCGTTTCTTCATTACCAGGAACAGCTTGTTCCAGTTCCCCTTCAGCCTCTTTGGATGTTTCTTCACGCTCAGCATCTTTGTTAGATAAAACAACTGGTTGAGTTTCCTTACCAGACCTCAAGGTGATTGCCATGACGTCGCCTTTAGGATTTGGCTCAGTATTGCTCAGCATTATTCCTTTTCCTTTTGATGTGGACGCGGCGATCTGGTGGACTTGTATTTCCAGATTCTTGATCGATGCCTGCGTCTGTTTCATGAACTGCATCATCATTGTTTTCATATCTGGTTCGACTTCTTCCTTTTGTGGCACAGGTTGCTTATAATGCTGCTGAGGTTGTCTTTGGTAATGTCCTCCTTGCTATTGTTGATACCTCGGCTGATCTTGATACTGTCCTTGCTGGTCCGGTTGGCCTGTCCATCCAAAATTTGGATGGTTCCTCGTTTCCAAGTTGTAAGTGTTAGAATAACGGTTGGGCTGATTCCTCTGATTGTACCCTGCGTAGTCGCATTCAGCCCGTGTGCCTTTTCCTTGCTTAACTCCAGGACAGTTGATATTGAAATGAGCTCCTCCGCAAAAACCACAACTTTCATTGAATGGTGGTTCACTAAATGGCGGTTCATTGTGAATGGACGAGACATTTATCTTTCCCAGCTGCCGGGTAAGCTGTTCTACTTGGCTTGTTAGTTTTGAAACGACATCCTCGTTTCCTGTCCTTTTTCCTTCACTTCGTGACGAATTCCAGTTGTAACTCGTGCTGACCACTTTCTCTATTAGGTCATATAAAGCTTGTGGCTCTAGATCTTCCGGGTTACCATTCGCGATAGATTCGATCTGGATTTTGTAAACGTTGGTCGCGCCATTGTAAAATTTTTGCATTTGCATCCACATGGGGATACCATGATTTGGCACCCTTCTGAGCAGCTCCTTGTATCTTTCCCATGCTTCTGCCAACGACTCATCTTCGTCCTGTATGAAGCGTGACACTTCATTTCGTAGCTTAATGGCTTGTCGAGGCGAAAAATACTTCATTAGAAAAGCTCGTGCCATTTCTTCCCAACTCGTGATCGTTCCAGGCTGTAAATTCCGCAGCCATGTTTTTGCTTTATCCCTTAGTGAAAAAGGGAACAGCTTTAATCTGATCACATCATCAGAGACACCTCTGTTTGACCTGAATGTGTTGCACAAGGTAATGAATTCTTAAAGATGCCCATTAGGATCTTCAGATTGAAACCCATTAAATTGCACCGAGGCTTGGATCATTTGTATCATGGACCCTTTTACTTCGAACATGTTGTTTCCCTCGTTGGGCAATACGATGAGTGTCCCTCGGTAGTTGGCCTAGAGTAGTCTCTGATTCTCATAACAGGAGGGTTATTATTTTCTCCTTCTTCTTCTTGGTTTGGTGGAACTTGTTGTTCTGGTCCTTCCCTTCCAGCCATTCTTCTCTCTCTTTGCCTTGCTCTTTGTCTAGCACGTCGAGCTCCCGCTCTGTTTCGTCTACACGTTCTCTCTAATTCGAGATCGATAGGAAAAACAGGAGGTGCAGCTCTACGCATAAACGGAAAAATGACCTTTTTGTTCCTGCACGCCTTAACACACAGATTAAAAACACCCTGTTTTACAGAAATTTCAGCTATAAATTTGTTGCTCTCAATCCCCGGCAACGGCGCCAAAAACTTGTTGTCCTGTAAACAGACTCTAGCAAGTGCACTAGATACAAGTAATAAAGTGATAAGTGAGTATCGTCTCCATAGGGATTGTGATACAAATAAATATGGGAAATCGTTGCTAAACAGTGTGTGTTATAAAAGTGCATTCCTTTATGGTTGTTTGTTTGCTATTGGTTGTTTAATGACTCAGGCAGAATACTCAATCAAGGAAATAAGGTTACTTTTCAAAGATTAAGGGAAGAGAACAGGCTTTACATGACCGAACACGGTGTGCTACATCTTACAACATTCGATGAATAAAAGATAATGCCAACGAAGCCAAAGTATCAGTTTTTAAGTGAGTTTGAGTCAACTGTCGTGTGTTCTCAAACTCCTAAGATTTACTAACATCTTTAGCGTCCTAAATATACGTTCTTTCTAGCATTAAGAACAAAACTGCATTTCTAGATGAGAAAACCCTCGACACAACCTTCTAACTTGTCAGCTTCGAAGTTGGGAGATCAATAGAGATATCGGTGAACATGAAAGTAGTGTCCTAACATTCATCTAACACATACATACATACTTACGCAAGAAAGTTAAATCCTCATTGATCACAACATTGGCAAAATACTAAATATTCATAAAAACGTTGTAAAACTTACATCACCGGGCCGGCCATGCCATGCCCGTTCAAAATGTCTACTCACTCATATCGAGCAGTGAGCAGAAGAAGATTCTTGTTACAACTTGAGACTCCATGAGAGCTCTCTTCTCCTTCTATTCTACTTGTTAAAAAAACTAAAACTAAGAAAATATCCCATCCCTAAAACCTTCTCTGCTTTTCCTATTTAAAGGGAAAAGACCGAGACTAACCAAAATTGGTACAACTTTCGTACCCTTTTTACAAACAAAGTCAACTACTTACTACAATTAAAATAAACTAAAAAATGATTAACTTTTTAGATTAACCCTTGAACACTCAAGGGGGTGAGACTTCAAATCATCATGCTTCTTTGGGCAATCCCATCGCCACACACTTTCACCTGCTTTTCCTGCCGCTTTCCTTTCACTGCCACCAACGATCTGTCGCTGTCCGTCATTGGATAATCCGGCGTTTAACCGCTGGACACAAGTAAGGCTCCACTCCTCATTGGCATTAGCGAAATAAGCTGTTTCCAGCGAGTTTAGCATTTTTCTTTGCTTATCTGCACAAGGACATTAATTAGCCCTTATTCCTTACAAAATGATATAAAAAAAATACCCGAATTCCCTTATAAATTATCTGTTAAACTTAGTCAATTTCATGCCTAACAGCTACCCTTTTTGGGTGACTTTATCTTTAGTCAGCACCATTGTGCTGAGCATGCCAACATACCTTAGTGGTATGACCTTTCTTTCCGCAGAAGTCACATTGGACAATCCGCTTATTATACCAACACACATCTATTGTGTGTCCTCTTTTCCCACAACAGTCACACTGAGTGAACTGTCTACGCTGACCTGTACCTGAGTACTCAACATGGGATTTACTTGAACCTTTTATTTGGTTCTGTAGGTTTGTGACATCCTTTCTCAGTTTCTTTGAATCTGATTGGACCTCCAAGACAAACTTGTGCAAAATTTCCATGTTGCTATGCAAAGTTGAGTTGTCTTGGAGAAGATATCGAAGGTCACTAAGTTTGACCTCCTCAATCTCGTCACATCGCCTGCTGAGTGCCTTTATTTTCTTGTTACACTTTTTAGTCAGTGTATATAAATCACTCAGGGCGTTAACCATTTCATTTCTAAACAAGTGTAAGGATGTTACCACGTTTGAGTATTCCTCCTGTTCAGATTCTTCAGAGAGGTCAGCTTGCTCAGATCGAGTGTGGTCGGCAGCGTCATCGGCTATGAAGCATATATTTGCTGTTTCATTTGTGTCAGCTTCAAATGAGGTTGACTCATCACTGTCGCTCCATGTGGCCACCATTGCCTTTTTGCTTCCCTTCTTTTCTTTCTTCAGATTAGGGCAGCTTGACTTAATGTGCCCAGTTTGATGGCACTCGAAGCACGTGACAGACTTAGAGCTGTCCTTTTTGTATTTGTCACTGGACTCAGCTTTGTACCTATCGCCTCTTCTGAATGACCTCTTGCTGTTCTTTTCATTCTTTCTGAACAGCTTCTTCATCTTCCTTGTGAACATGGCCATTTCCTCATCGTCTGATGAGTCAGCTTCGGTTGAGTCAGCTTTCATGACAAGTGATTTTTGTTTCTTGTCCTCTGACTTTCTTTTGCTTCGAAGTTTTTCATAGAGATCTCATGGGTCAGTAGAGATCCGATCAGCTCGTCGTATTTGTACGTGGTCAAGTCCTGAGCTTCTTCCACAGCTGTCTTCTTAGCTTGCCAGCTTTTGGGAAGGCTTCTCAATATTTTCTTCACCTGTTCCTCCTCAGTGAAGTTCTTTCCGAGCCTCTTGTGCTCATTTATAATATTGGTGAACCTTGAGTTCATCTCTGAGATGTCTTCATTTTCATTCATCTCGAACAGCTCGTATAGTCTCTTATGTTGGTTCACTTTGGACTCCTTGACCTTGCTTGTGCCTTTCCAGCTTCTTCCATATCTCATGTGCTGACTCGCAACCTGAAATCTTATTGTACTCTGCAGCATCTAGAGCACAGTGAAGCATATTGATAGCCGAAGCATTATTTTGTAATTTCTTAAGGTCATCTTCTGACCACTCAGTTTCACTCTTAACAACTTTCTCATCGTTAATAGTTTTATAAGGCACATATGGGCCTTGAACTATTGCAATCCATGCACTCATGTTTGTGGCTTGAATAAAGTTCTTCATCCTATTCTTCCAGAATGTATAATTAGATCCAAAGAATAGGGGAGGCCGACTAATTGATAATCCTTCAGGGAGTATCTGTGTTGTTTGGTTCCTTGGAAGGAAACGAGTGCTGTTCTCAGCCATTTATCGGGATCAGCTCGAGATAGTTATATCTTTGAGTAGTGAGCTATTAGGCTCTGATACCACTTGTTGGTCCCGTGTGATTAGTTCTGAAGGGGGGGGGGGTTAGGAACTAATATAACTTTTTCATTTTAATTATGCTGACTTAATATAATTCTTTGAGTTTTACAACTCAGTTTTCGTCAGAACGGCCGAGTGAGGCGTAAGACGGCTTTAGTCAAATACTGACTAGAGCTGTTTTACTTGTGAGTTGGGAAATGACACTTTTGTGGTCAGCTTCCAACTCAGCACTCTGATTTACTCAGTGTCAGCTTAAACAATTTATATACTGAGTAAATATAGCAAGCAACACATACAGATATATATTGAGAGAGAGTTAGAAATTACTCAGCACGACTTATCCTGGTTCGGCCTCTCCACCTACGTCTAGTCCCCAGAATCCCTCCGGGCTTTTTAAATCCAATACTGAGCTCTTTAAAGGTAGAGCACAAACCATTTACAAGGCAGTTGAATATGCAAGAGTATCGTCCTCTATTCGTCTACTCAACTCCTACTAAGTGCTATAACCGAACACCTAGATTTCTCTACCACTGAGTACTTAAAACCGAGTACTCAGCACAACTCTCTCAATTCTACAATTGATACAGACTTGTTCTTTTTCAGACAAAGAACACTTTAGATGATTACAAAAATCACTCTAGCTTTTACATAGAGATAGAAATTTGGTGTAAGATCTTTTTCTTGTTTTGATGTGCTTTTGTATGTATGCTTTTTCTCTTGTATTTCGGCCAAGGATCCAAGAAGTGTACTTGTCCTTTTATAGTTGAGGTCTGAGGCAGAAATGATTTGAATCCGGAATTATCCATTGGATTCAAACGGCTTTTTCTTGCGACATGTTCTGGTCAGCTTCAGACTTGCAGGCCAATCCTGTCGTCTGAATTCCGCAGGCGCCAGGCTTGTCTTCTTCTCGCAGTTTTTCTTCTTGTACAGGTTTCGTCTTTTAGCTAGCAGAAAGTTGACCCATGCATCTCGAAATTAACTCTTTACGTAATTCCAAGGTTTCCATTATTGGTGCAGACAGTTGTCGGATCTTGTCTTTTAGCAAACGGATCATTGGTGATGTCCTTAAAATCATTCAGCATGACTTTGATAGACATTGTCTTTGATTGTTGCCAATTCCGATACTGAGTTGCCTTTTACTCAGCTTCCACGGTCAGCTTCGTTTTACAAGATATAGTTCCGAAGAATACTTCTCTTCTTTTATGCTGAGTTGCTTTTCACTCAGCTTCTGAAATCAGCTTCATTTGTAAGCTTCTATTTTGAAGAAGACATTCCTTCTTTCGTACTGAGTTATTCTTTACTCAGCCCATGCTATGTTGTCATGCTGACTGTATTCTGTCTTAATTTGATTCCTGTTCTTATAAATATTTTTGTACTCAATATTGAACAAACACATTAGTACAATTAAATCAAAGCACTTAAATTTAATTGTCTTAATCATAGATTAACTTAAATAATTTTGTCAAATCAAAATCATGTTGAAAAGGTGTTTCAACATGAACCTTCCTAAACCAAAAGTGGAGGAATGGACAATGTACACGGATGGCGCTTCTTCAGCGGAAGGTGCAGGAATAGGCATAATAATCAAGGGACCCCACTACATCAAGTTACATTATGCAACGAACTTAGAGTTCCCTGCAACAAATAATGCCACAAAATATGAAGCCTTGATATTGGGGCTACGCCTGCTAAAGGAGATTACGCCAGAGCGAGTTGTGATCTATAGCGACTCTAAGCTAATGGTCAACCAGGTGATCAAAAACTTTGATGTAAAAGATGAAACTCTAGTCAAATATGTAGAGGAGGTCAAAAATCTATTAAACCATCTGGAAATCAAAGAAACCAAATAGGAGCTAGTTCATGTGCTGCGAGGATCAAACACGGAAGCGGATCACCTGGCTAAATTGGCTTCAAGCAAAGATCAGTGGGCGGACCTGCAATGCCCATTCGAGGTGAAAACTAGGCCGGCCTTCGCCCCAGAAGTCGTGGCTCTCCTCACATCCACCGTGGGAGATTGGAGATCACCGATCCAACAATATCTCACAAATGGGACTTTGCCTCAAGACAAAGAGGAAGCCAAACGGACGGTAAGAAAAGCGGCATACTTCTCTGTAATAAATGGCCAGCTGTACAGGAAGTCTTTTAGACACCCCTGGTTGAAGTGTGTTGCGATGGAAGAAGGACAGGAAATCCTCAAGGAGTTACATGAAGGTGCTTGCGGAGCCCATGAAGCATCCGCCTCCATTCTGAAGAAGTCCAGGTTATCTGGATTTTATTGGCCTACGACGAAGCTTGATGCTCAGAAACTGGTAGAGACATGTCATAATTGCCAAGTCCATGCAAACGAGTCTCACACGGCTAAGCACCTACAAAAGCCCATTACCGAGGGACGACCTTTTTCCATCTGGGGCATCGATATTGTCGGTCTTTTTCCTCCTACCAAGAGACAAAGGAAATATGTGATAGTAGCTGTTGATCACTTTACGAAGTGGGTAGAGGCCGAGGCTGTCTCCTCCATAAGCGCAGAACGGATGGTCGAGTTTGTAAGGGATAATATCATCGGAAGATTCGGAGTCCCTCACACGATTATCACTGATAATGGGACGTAGTTTAATTGTGGGGAGTTTAGAGCATTCTGCGAAAGTCAAGGCATTCAGAACAAGTTCGCCTCAATTTACTACTCCCAATCCAACGGGATGACTGAAGTTACAAATCGAACAATCGTCAAAGGCATAAAAAAGAGACTGGGGGAGCATAACAAAAAGTGGGCGGATCAGCTGATGAATGTCCTATGGGCATACAGAACCACTCCTCGGACAGCAACGGGTGAATCACCATTCGCCCTCTCCTATGGCGTAGAAGCTGTGATCCCCATAGAGATTCAGGTCCCTAGCGATAGAGTTTTATTCTATTGTGAAGATAAGAACGATCAAAGGTTGAGAGAAAGTCTCGATTAATTGGAGGCAAAAAGGGAAAAAGTGTATGTACGAATGGCCGCCTACAAGCAGCGAATTGCAGCCTATCATGACAAACATGTCAAACTTGTAGATCTGAATCCGGGAGATTTAGTGCTTCGAAAGGCGGAAAAAATTCAATCCACAAAGGGCAAAGGAAAGTTGGGAATCACCTGGACGGGACCATACCAGATAGTCACCAAAATTGGACCCGCCACTTTCAAAATCCAAGATATGGAGGGGAACACGCTGCCACGGACGTGGAATATTCAGAACCTCTGCAAATATTTCGCAAGAGGGTAAAATGTAACCAAGGTCTTGAGTACTCTTTTTCCTTTAGTAAGGTTTTATCCCATGTGATTTTTCTTATTAAAGGTTTTAATGAGGCTCACACATAAGACCAATTTGCTGTAATAAGGCGAATCGCTGTTCAATAAAGATAAATTTTCATCTTGTAAATTCTTTCTTAAGTATTTTCTTGCAGCAATATAAATATTCCAGATTCAAAAAAGGGGAGGCAACAAACGCATTCCCATGGTAGAATAATGCCGTCATGGTATGACTGCCTTCTCCTCAAAGATAAAAGAACAATAATCTCAACGGCGTATCAATTTACCTCAAAGATAGGAAATAATTGATCACCGTCAGAGACAGGGTTAAAACATTTCTCAAACGTGAGATCTTTACATCCTCAAATACTCTTCCCAAAGAAGAGTTTCAAGACCTGGCGGGAGATCGATTCACCTCAAAGATAGGAAGCAAATCAATCGCTTAAGGCAGCTTAACTTCCCCAAAAGGAATAAAAAGCTTCAAAGCCTTCAAAAAAGGCTCACACTCCAAGGTATGGCTGGCCACCTGCCTTGAACCAGCAAAATAAAGTCCTAAATACGAGTTGCTAAACGATATAAAGCATATAAGGTTGAAATTAAAAGCCAAAAGGCTTGCAAAAATTGTACTTAGTTACAACGAAGTTAAATGTTCACAGCATTATCCTCTTGGGATCCTTTCTCAAGAGACACATCCTTCAAAGGGACCTCCTTCTCCATATCAACGATCCCTACTTGAGGAGCGGTATCATTGATCTCTGTAGCATCCACCTTATCCCCTGCTTCCTTGGATGTCTCATCAAGATCATCTGCGTCAAGGTTGACGATGGGCTTGACTTCCTCATCTGATCTTTTCAGCTCTTTTCGGACCTGATCACGGATGAAGTCACGGGGATTCGACACTCTATCATATCTATGGACATCCTCAACCTCAGGGACCACATACTCTAGATCCACAAAGTCAATCTTCGGGTAGGTGACTCTAACGTAAGCTATGATCTTCTCACCATAGTAGTACGCCCGACTACCCGCCATAAGTTCCATGCTCATCAACACCGCTTTGTGATCCTCAACATCCTTCTCCATCTTCTCTTTCAGCTGGCGGGTCTCGTCATCCTTCTTCTAATTAAGTGCAATGGCAGCAGTCGCGTTAGCATTGGCCACTGCTACCTCATTCTCCAGCCTCCGAATAGTCGCCTTATCCGCGACTCCCTGAAGAAGATCCGCCTCCATCGCACGGATATGAGCATAGGCCTGACAAGATAAAAAGACCATTTGAGAAACAAAGTCTCCCTAATGGAGATCACTTTTTCATCTAAAAATGTAAAACAATGAGAGAAAAGCTTACTGAAAGGAGATCCCTTTTCCCCATCTTGGCATGATCAGACCCCGAGAACTTAGTCCGGTTCTCGTGAACCTCTCCAAGCTGGCCGATGGCTTCATCCAAGTCATTCACAACCGCCTCGTTCCTCAAGGACCCCTTGGCACCATACTTGGAGAGCCAGTATTTCCCCAAGTCAGGTTTGATCACTTGTCCAAGCAAAAGATCAGGATCTATAAAGTCCAGAACGACAAGAAAAGTAAGATGGTTGTACCTGCTCTTGGTTTGGACTCAGCCAGCCCATTCTAGGCTTCCCAGCTTTCAAGGCATCCGCCAGCAATTTCTCTCCAGCAGCAGCAGCTGATCTCTTCTTCTTACTAGGGGGATCCGCGGCACCCTCCAAAGGGCGCTTCTCGTCCTTCTTACCAGGATTCGCCACCTGCGCATCTTTCTGGGCCTCCAGCTCCTTTTGTTTTTTTACGCTTCTCTACAAGGGCGCGACTGGCTTCAGATAAACCCCTGACAAGGGAACAACAAAATAATCAAAGTTCAAAGACGGAACAAAGTTACCTTCATCAAGTTGAGTAAACTTCGTGTAAGTGATCTCGGTCCCCACTCGGTGGACTAAATGAATGTCATTCATCATAAATTCCAGAGTATTGGCGTATGTCCAGAAATCTGTTTTTATGCTCTTCATGAGGTTCAACACTTTTTCGTCGCTATCCGTTAGTATACGCAAGTCCCCAGCCATATGTTGAGGTTTAGCGTTCCAGTTTAACGGGAATCCGAGAGATTCTCTCTTTTCCACTTTTACAAAGAAAAACTTTTCGTCCTAGAGATTACGTTCGACATTTTATCACTAAAAGGCGAATAACCATTGAATTTGACAAAGGTGACGAAAGACTAGGTTTGACGCTTCGAGGGCTTGTGAAGAGATCGGAATACACGGGGAGTACAGATTACCCCCAGATTTGAAGCTAAAAAACAATCTAGAGCTATGTCCAACCAGCCGTTTGGGTGCAGCTGGCAGATAGTGATCCCGAAGAACTCCAAAATATTCCCCATCATCCGAGGAAGAGGAAGACTGAATCCTCTCTCCACATGACTCCTATATACAAAAAGATATCCCCTAGGGGGACAGGAGGGTCGCTGATGAGCAGCCGCTAACTCGGTATCGTAATTTTTAATCCACGGATAGTGATCCGCCAAATCGACGAGATCCGCAGCACTCATGTGAGACGAAGTGATCTCTGCGCGAGGCTTCTTTTTTCTAATCGGGGTTGAAGGGGAAGCCTCCATTCCGAAAAAACTCCTAGGGTCTATCGCCGGAACAATATGAGCTACAGCGGCGGAAGGGTCCTGGATTTCAATTAAATGGGGGCGACGATTTCTACGCTCCCTTACCGTATTGCGTAACTCTGAGAAATCACAACTAGGGGTACTCTCGGATGAACTCGAGTTCTCGGAAGAAGTCCAACTAAACGAGGGCTCAGAGGGGGTAATCAAATCAAAGAGTTCAGAGGTAGAACCAGAGGAAGAACTCATAAAAACCCAGAAGACGGCAAAAATAGAACAAGGAGGACAACTTACATGGAAAATCGGAAGCTTCAAAAAAATCTTGGCACAGGAAAAGCTCTGAAAAAATGCAAGCAAAATTGAAGGAAAATTAGTAAATGAAGAAGAAAGAGAAAGAAAGAGTTTGAAAAGGTGTTGTCACTTACCTCGAGCAGGGCGTCCCGGACACTTGTCGCGCGGTGGATGGTCTAGAACAGAGCAATAATAAATGCGGTAGTATTTAACGGCACGCTAGGAAGTTCAAAAGCCCTAAAGGACTTTGGTGTAACTTTGGGGGGGCTTCTAATAACATCGAGATATTACTTATGGGACCAAAAAGGTAATTAACCAAATGACCGCGTATTCGGACGATCGGGAAAGCTACGGCATATCGAGCAAGCCATCAAAGTGGTGGATCACATAGATTCCTCCACACGCTATCCATAGTCAAACCTATGGGAGACCTGCCATCATGCCTCGATCCGCCGTCGAACGGCTGGGTCGATTCTCAATAAAGGCAACTAATAACTCATTAATGAGCTAACGGTCATACTTGAATAAGATTAGTAACCGCCATTAATAAGGCATTAATGGAGACTTTTGTTGGTCCCGTGTGATTAGTTCTAAAGGGGGGGTTAGGAACTAATATAACTTTTTCACTTTAATTAAGCTGACTTAATTTAATTCTTTGAGTTTCACAACTCAGCTTTGGTCAGCACGGCCGAGTGAGGCGTAAGACGGCTTTAGTCAGGTACTGACTAGAACTGTTTCACTTGTGAATTGGGAAATGACACTTCTGTGGTCAGCTTCCAACTCAGCACTCTGATTTACTCAGTGTCAGTTCAAACAATTTATATACTGAGTAAATATAGCAAGCAACACATACAAATATATATTGAAAGAGAGTTAGAGATTACTCAGCACGACTTATCCTGGTTCGGCCTCTCCGCCAACGTCCAGTCCCCAGAGTCCCTCCGGGCTTTTTAAATCCAATACTGAGCTCTTTAAAGGTAGAGCACAAACCGTTTACAAGGCAGTTGAATATTCAAGAGTACCGTCCTCTATTCTTCTACTCAACTCCTACTAAGTGCTATAACCGAACACCTAGATTTCTCTACCACTGAGTACTTAAAACCGAGTACTCAGCACAGCGCCCTCAATTTACAATTGATACAAAATTGTTCTTTTTTGCACAAAGAAGACTTTAGATTATTACAAAAATCACACTAGCTTTTACACAGAATTGGAAATTTGGTGTAAGATCTTTTTCTTGTTTTGATGTGCTTTTGTATGTATGCTTTCTCTTGTATTTCGGCAATCGGCTAAGGATCCAAAAAGTATACTTGTCCTTTTATAGTTGAAACCTGAAAGCTCAATCATTTGAATCCGGAATTATCCGTTGGATTCAAACGGCTCCTTCTAGCGACATGTTCTGGTCAGCTTCAGATTTGCAGGCCTATCCTGTCGTCTAAATTCCACAGTCGTGTCTTTTTCTCGCAGGTTTCGTCTTCTTGTGCCAGTTCGTCTTTTAGCTAACAAACAGTTGACCCATGCATCTCGAAAATGTATCCATGCATAATTCCAAAGCTTCTGAATTGGTGCAGACAGTTGTCGGATCTTGTCTTTTAGCAAACGGATCATTCGCGCTGTCTTGAAGATCACTCAGCTTGACTTTGATAGCCGTTGTCTATGATTGTTGCCAATTCTGATACTGAGTTCTCTTTTACTCAGCTTCCATGGTCAGCTTCGTTCTGCAAGATATAGTTCCCAAGAAGACTTCTCTACTTTTGATATTGAGTTGCGTTCCACCCAGCTTCATTGATTAGTTTGATCTTCAAGCTTCTGTTCAGAGGATGACTTATCTTCTATTACACTGAGTTGCACTTAACTCAGCTTATGCTGTGTTCTCATGCTGACTTCGTCCTGTCTTACTTTTTATTTCTATTTTCATTTATATTTATGCTCAACATTAAACAAACATATTAGTACAATTAAATCAAAGCACTTAAATTTAATTGCCCCTTAATGATGGATTATTTTAAATAATTTTGTCAAATCAAAATCATGTGGAAAGGTGTTTCAACAACTTTCTAGTTACCTGGAGTTACGACTACATGACTATAAATAGCTTGCATCTCAAGCTATTGAGGTACACTTTACGCTCACCTTAAACCCTACTTTGTCATTACAGTTTACTCCTATTACTATTTACTGACTTTGGCATTGGAGCTTCCCCCTGTCGAACCCAACGACGCCCCCCGCAGGGAAGGATTCCGATCAAGAGTTCAGCACCAGACATCAATAAGTGTCTCACCAACTCCCTAAACTTGATTATTTCGTAACAACTAAATATAAAATTTATTAAACCTAAATTCTAAAAATACATCTTCATCTATTCGTGAGGTAATTTTTTCTCTTCTCCTACATTTCAACATATTATAAGAGATAGTGTTGCAGGTTTGAGAAATCGAATGAATGAGGATTGAGAGTTAGTATAATGGTTTTTGTATTTAGTTGTTACCGAATAAACAAGTTTAGGGAGTTGGTGAAACATTTATGATATCGTAATATCCTTGAATATGCTTAGTTGAAGCTTATAATGACCTGGAAGATAGAAAACAGTCAGATAGGGGGCCGGTGACTGGCAAACCTGTTGGTCCCGTGTGATTAGTTCCAAGGGGGGGGGGGGGTTAGGAATAATATAACTTTTTTCGTTTAATTGTATGCTGACTTAGTTATTTTGCAAGTCGGTCAGCTCAGCTTTTGGTCAGCTTGGCCAGATACGCTATAAGACAGCTTTGGACGGATATTGACTAAAGCTGTTTTATTTATAAGTTAGATATTGACACTCTTGGAGGTCAGCTTCTAACTTAGCACTTGAAATTACTCAGAGTCAACTTTAAAACAATTTTATATGCTGAGTAAATTTCACATACAACGCATGCACATATATATATTGAGAGAGAGTTTAGAGATTACTCAGTATCACTTATCCTGGTTCGGCCTCTCCGCCTACGTCCAGTCCCCAGAGTCCTCCGGGCTTTTAGAATCCAATACTGAGCTCTTTAAAGGTAGAGCACAAACCAATTACAAAGCAGTTGAATATGCAAGAGTACATTCTTCTATTCGTCTACTCAACTCCTACTAAGTGCTACAACCCAGCACCTAGATTTCTCTACCACTGAATGTTTACAACCAAACACTCAGCACAGCACTTTCAATTTTACAATTGATAAACACTTGTTCCTTTTCAAGCAAAGAACACTTTAGAAGATTACAAGTAATCACTCTAGCATTTTCACAAAGAATGAAAGATGGGTGTAAGATCTATATTTGTAGCTAAGTGCTTTTGTATCTTTTCTCTCTTGTATTTTTCCTTTTTGTGGTTCGGCAATGATCCAAGGATTTTGATTGTCCTTATATAGGAGAAAATCTGGAATCGGATCATTTTGAAATGATGTAGCCGTTAATGTTAAAACGGCTCTTTTAGGGGACAGATTCTGGTCAGCTTCAGACTGTTCCGGCCATTCCCTTCCTCTGCATTCCTTCAGACGTCAGACTTGTCTTCTTGCGTCTGGTTTGTCCTTTTGTGTCAGTTGTCCTTTACCAATAATCCATTGACCCATACATCTCGGAATGTGTCTTCTGCGTATTTCCAAGGATTCAATTATTGGTACAGAGGGGCGGTAATCATTGTCTTTTAGCTAACGACTTTTTCATGCTGTCCTGAAGAATCACTCAGCTTCTACTGCGTAAATCACTGTCATCGGCAGTTTCCAAGCTGAGTATATTTTTAGTCAGCTCAGCTTCGTGAGACAGTTGTTGTGGGCGTGTATGTCTTTGTCTTTTGATGCTAAGTTTGATTCCACTCAGCTTGATACTTTAGGCTTCTATGTTGACCTCTTCCTGTCTTACTATTTATACTTATCTTTATTTATATTTATACTCAACATTGAACAAACGGATTAGTACAATTAAAATAAAGCACTTAAATTTAATTGTCTCTTAATCATGGATGATTTTGTCAAATCAAAATCTTATGGAAAGGTGTTTCAACAAACTCCCCTATTTTGATGTTGGCAAAATGCATAATTATGGAACTCAGTTTTGAAATTCCCCATGATTGATTTATTTTTCACATTTCTGAAATTTCTCCCCCGTAAGGGTTGCATCTGTTAGTTTACCTCTTAAACCTTCCAAAATTTAATTTTGAGACAGACTAAGGATGTGTATACTGACTAGATTTAGTTCTAATTTATTTTGAGTTTAGGTCAGTTTTCAGAAATGCTTGAATACTCAGTTTGATTTACTCATTATTATGTATACTGAGTATTTATTTGTTCAATGTTTATGTTAATGAGTATTGACAAGTATGGCATTTGAACAGAAAAACAGTTCATTTGATAGAATGAAACAACATATAGATTTTCAACCAAGCATACACATACACAATACTTGTGCCCACAAAATGGATTTTTTAACCAAACAAAAACTTAAGGTTCACTTGTGCTTCAAGCACAGCCTTAACCTTTTCTTCTTTTCTCACTCTAAGGCCTTACCCTTTCCTTTCACTTTGCTTCCTGATGCACCTGTCTTTTGTTGAGTTCCAGCCTGAGTTCTCTCCCTCGTTTTGCCAGCATCGGGTTTGTAGACAAAGGTGTCATTTCTTGCGGCTGAGGATAGAACATTCGAATAGCGTTGTAAATGCTTCGTGCTCTCACTCAAGCCATCTATCACAGGAACGCAATCATCTCGAATGTTTCGAGGAACGGGGATAGACCCAGTGATCAGGTTGATAATACACTCATGGGACTTACTAAGCCAAGTAAGAGAGCTGGTAATTTGAGCAAAGGATTGATGATACATCTTCAATAGGGCAGAGTCATAGAAGATGCGTTGAGCATTGTCATAGCGAATGGCCTGTAGAATACCTTGTGAAAGTTTATCATTGATGGGGTCAACATCCATCTGAGCTTTGTTAACACTGAGAAGACTCGCGGCTTCACTGAGTTGATCAATGGTACATTGAGAAGTGGAGGAAATGAGCTCTCGCGTACATGTGAGATCGGCAGTCAGCTTGGCAAAGCATCCCTGCAACTCAGCAGATGTGGCATACTCAGGATTAGCCGTTGGTCCAAGGTTGAGTAGTTCTACTCTCAGTTTGGCAAATTGTTGATCTAACTCAGCTGAAGTTGCATATCCTGGATTAGGGGCAAAGAGATTATTGATTTTACCTTCAAGGGAGTTCATGTGGTTTATCATCAGAAGGAATAGCTCAGTCAGCTTGGCAATGTGATCTTGCTTAGGTTGATGTGATTGGACGGTGGTCACAATACTGACAAGATCCTTGAGTCCCTTAATTTCCGTGAGAAGTTGAGTGATGGCAGAGATATTTATGGACTCAGGATGAGCAGACCTAGCAGCATCAGAAGTGGTGAACTCCTGGAGAAGAGATTGAGCTGTTTCGATGATGTGACAGCCAGACTGAGTTGCACTAAGATAGGCATGTTGCTCAGTGGAAGTTGGCTCAGACACAGGAATGGAGGTGGAGCTGGATGGTGGTGGAGTTGGCTGCTTACTAGCTTGAGCAATTGGGTCTTGATCAGGATGTTGAGTTTGAACAGGTGGATCCATAGCTTTCTCCCCATGTTGAGTGGCTGGATCTTCGAGCTCTTGCTCGGCAGGATTTGGATTTTGTGGAGTCTTGGCATGTTCCTCAGTCCGAGTAACAGAGGCTTGATTTTGCTCCGAATCCTTGGGAGGAGACTCAACATGGTGGGAAAAATACTCAAACTGGATATTGGAGGGATCCGTAGTTTGCTCCAAAGAAGGAGAATCTGCCAAGAGATCAATGAGAGGAGTTTTGACAGCTTTCTTTTTCAGTCTTCTGAGGGACTTAGTTTTTGGAGGTGACGAGTCAGTTTGAACATTTACATCCTCAACCTCAGCTTCAACATTCAGATCCTCTCTTTGATGTTCCTCTTCTTTTTGGTCAACATCATGTGCCTCTTGATTTTGCTCAATATTATCCTGCTCAGCATGATCATTTCCTTCAGCATTAAGCTGAGTATCAGCCTGTCTTTGTTCTTCTCCTTCATCAGTTTGCTCAACTGGAGTTTTCTCAAGATCAATCCCAATGTTCTGAGTGAAGTGAGATTTGGGTGTCACAACCCAATCAATAGGATTAGCCTCAACTACTTTCAATCCAGAACTTCGACTTTTCTTCCTCGGAGGTTGTTCTGGGGATTCTTCATTTTCTTCCTCGGGCTCAGCTCTCCCTTTCCTTTTCTCTGCTGACTTAGGTGTAACCTGAGGTAGGTCAGCATCAATATTCTTTCCTCTTGTCATAGCCCTCTTCTTTCTGGGCACAGTTTCAATGTCCTTGGCACAAGTGGCCAGTGTCTTTCTCTTCTTCTTTGCCTTAGAGGAATCGGCAGGAACTTCCTCTGGTTCAACTTCTGGCTCAGCATCATCTGCTGCTAGCTCAGTTTCAATTTCTTGCTCAGCATCATTTTCTTCCTCATCTTCCTCAACATCTTCACCTCCCTTTAGTGGTTGGTTGAACAATAACCCAGTTAGCAGAGCTGCGGTTATTTCTGTTCCCAAGCTTTTAGTCTTAGTGATGGTCTCAATCTTGTGATCTTCAAGGATCTTGGTGATGAGAGAACCTAATCGAAGTTTCTTACCTCCTCGTTGAAGTGCTCCCACCAAAAACACAGGCATATTCAGCGGACAATAGGTTAGCATATGCCATATGAAGCACTGCTCAAAGTTGGAGGCAGACGAGGCTGAGTTGAGTTTAGGGAAGATGAAGTTTGTTAAGATGTAGTGCACCATTTTCTGGTTTTGCCCCATACTCGTGCTGGGTATTTCTCCTTTGTAATTTTTGGGTTTGCAAAAACCCTTCATCTGGTCAAGATTTTCTGTTGACACCTTTTCTTTTGTTGTTCTGAACTCGGTTCCTTTGTTGGGTATGTTGAGTAGGGTTGCCAAGTAGGACGGAGTGATTACAATCTTGTGACCCTTAACGTGCGTCTCCAGATAGTCAGCATCGTCCTTATCAATATGGAGACCGGAGTAGAATTCCCTAACCAATCGTGGATAGGAGGTTCCAGGGAGAGAGAAAAGGCTTGTCCACTCGTTCTTCTCAATCCATTCACAGAATGGCTTTTCGACAGTAACGAAGCTGGGAGAGAACCAGCGGCATTTGAGGACTTCCAGGTTGTGGACTTTTGAGTGAACTTTGACCATGGTCCTAACCTTGGGTTTCTTCTGTTTTGAGGAACTTGCCGGGTCCGTTTGACGGCGTTTGCTCGGAGTTAGGTTAGACTTAGGAGGAGATTTAGGGCTTTCATCGGTGATCAATTTTCCAGAATTTTCACCGGAGATTTTCTGAGTGTTGGTCATTTTCAGAGATTTTTATGGAAGATTTCAGAGAGAGAGATTCTGAATACCAAAAGATTTACGCGTGAAGAGATTTGAAGAGTAATTCATCCACTATTTATATATATCTAAAATGGTTCTATTAATTGAACTAGCCGTTTATCCTTGGGGCGTTCAACCGACAGAGATTCTGTCATTTATGACATTTCCGGCGCATGGGTTGTCTCATAATTGTTTGCCTTTCCTAGGTGCTTTTTATTACACGTGTTGGCATTTAATGGTGCAAGTGGGTTTTAGCGCGGTTTTCCTAGGAAATGAACCGTTTGCGATACGGAGTACTTAGTTCTATCAAGATGAATTTTCTATCTTAGTACATGATAGTTGCTCAGTATATGTACCTACTCAGGATAATCACTCAACATGTATGTCAACTCAGTATGAGGTGATTTTTCTATATTTCAAGTTCAGTAAGTAGGAGTTATTTTACTCAGCATGGCATTTGCACAGCATTCAAATTTTCACTCAACATGGCAATCACTCAACATTAATTAGAGAATTATTGAAGGGGATTAGACATACCGATAGCTTCCCTTAGTATGTTGAATTGTTCACGTGCCAAGGGCTTGGTGAAGATATCTGCAAGCTGTTCATTTGTTGGCACATAGGTCAGCTTGATCTCATCTTTTAGTACGTGATCTCTAATGAAGTGATGCCTTATGCTGACATGCTTCATCCTGCTATGTTGGGTTGGATTTTTGGACAGATCAATGGCACTCTTGTTGTCACATTTGATCTCTATTGTTTCAGTCTTTACTCCATAATCCTCAAGCTGTTGCTTTATCCATAGAACTTGAGCAACACAGCTTCCAGCAGCCACATACTCAGCTTCGGTTGTAGACAGGGCTACGGATGATTGCTTCTTGCTGAACCAAGATACTAGACAACTTCCAAGGAAGTGACATCCTCCCGAAGTGCTTTTACGTTCTAGCTTATCTCGTCCATAGTCAGCATCAGTATATCCTATGAGTGTGAAGTCATTTGAAGTTGGATACCATAGACCTGCATCAATTGAGCTCTGCAAATATCTAAAGATTCTTTTTACAGCCGTTAGATGAGATTCTCTGGGGTCAGCTTGATATCTCGCACAATAACATACTGAGTACTGTATATCAGGTCTACTAGATGTGAGATAAAGTAGGGAACCTATCATACCTCGATAGAGTTTACTATCTATTGACTTACTTTTCTCATCTTTGCATATGACAGTATCAGTACCCATAGGGGTTGATATGGGTTTGCAATCTATCATGCTGAATTTCTTTAACATTTCCTTAGTGTACTTGGACTGACTTATGAAGATGCCATTCTTACCTTGCTTGATTTGCAGTCTAAGGAAGAAGTTGAGTTCCCCCATCATGGACATCTCGAACTCAGTTTGCATCTGTTTGCTAAATTCTTTGCACAAGGATTCGTCAGTAGCACCAAATATTATATCATCTACATATATTTGTGCAAACAGGGTGTGTTTTCCCTTTTTCTTAATGAACAAGGTTGTGTCAGCTTTTCCCCTGACATAGTTCCTGGTCAGCAGGAAGTTGGTTAACCTTTCATACCAAGCTCTTGGAGCTTGTTTTAGGCCGTACAGGGCCTTTTTAAGTTTATAAACGTGGTTTGGAAATTTTGGATCTTCAAACCCAGGAGGTTGATTAACATATACCTCTTCGTTTATGAACCCATTAAGAAATGCACTTTTGACATCCATTTGGTATAACTTAAAGTTCATGAAACTGGCATAGGCACACAATATACGTATTGCTTCTAACCTAGCAACAGGTGCAAATGTTTCCCCATAGTCAATTCCCTCTTGCTGACTATAGCCTTGGGCTACAAGTCGAGCTTTGTTCCTTATCACATTTCCATGCTCATCTAGTTTGTTTCTAAAAACCCACTTAGTTCCTATAGGCTTTTGATCCCTAGGTCTAGGCACTAAATCCCATACCTCATTTCTGGTGAACTGGTCGAGCTCTTCTTGCATGGCATTTATCCAATATTCATCGAGCTCAGCATCAGCAAAATTCTTTGGCTCATGTACTGAGACGAATGCGACATTGCTGAGGTATTTCCTTAGATGATCTCTGGTCATCAACTTGTTGTCAGCAGCATCAAGAATGGACTTTTCTGAGTGTCCTCTTGGGATTTTTATTTCTTTGGGCAATGTTGAGTCATTTGGAACAGGTGTTTCTGCAATCTCTGCAGGAATAGATTGGTCAGTAAATGTTATTTCAACTTCTTGCTTACATTTGTTCAGCCCTTGTATTGATGATTCAGAGGCTCCATTTTGATCAGCGGAAGCTGAGCTTGGTTCATCTTCAGTGAGCTGAGTTGTCTTTCCTGCAGGACCAGCTTCATCGAACTCAACATGGGCAGACTCTTCTACAACCTGAGTTCGTTTATTATAGACTCTATATGCTTTGCTGTTAGTTGAGTACCCTAAGAAGATTGCTTCATCAGCTTTAGCATCAAATTTTGCAAGATTGTCCTTTGTATTGAGTATGAAACATTTACAACCAAAGGCACGAAAGTAACCAATGTTGGGCTTTCGTCCTTTCCAAAGTTCATATGGGGTTTTCTTAAGTATAGGTCTTACTAGAGCCCTATTTATTATATAGCATGCTGTGTGGACAACTTCACCCTAGAGGTACTTTGGAAGCCTATTTTCACTCAGCATGGTTCTAGCAATTTCAACAATTGTTCTGTTCTTCCTTTCAACAACCCCATTCTGTTGAGGTGTTCTAGGAGCAGAGAAATTGTGGTCAATACCACTGGTTTCACAGAATTCATCAAACTGTTGGTTTTTGAATTCTCCACCATTGTCGCTTCTAATATGAGCTACTTTTAGGTTTTTGTCAATTTCAAGCTTTCTAATAAGTGCAGTGAGCATCTCAAAAGTTTCATCCTTGCTACTCAACAAGATGATCCAAGTGTACCGAGAGAAATCATCTACAATGACCAAGGAAAATTTCTTACCTCCCAAGCTGAGTGGCTGGATAGGTCCGAAAAGATCCAAGTGTAGTAATTCCAATGGTCTCTTGGTTGAGACAATATTTTTACTTTGAAATGACTTTTTGGTTTGTTTCCCTTGCTGACAAGCTTTACATAATTGGTCTTTCTCAAATTTCAATTTGGGTAATCCCTCAACTAATTGCTTTCTAGCTAGTTTGGCAAGAAGGTCCATGCTGACATGCCCAAGTCTTCTATGTCATAGCCATGAGTTATCCTCTTTAGACACTAAGCATATGTTTTTGGAAAACTGTTTTTCTAAATTTAGCATGTATACATTATCTACGCGAGGGGCGGTTAAAATCAATTAATTTGTGTTCCCCTCGAGTATTTGACACTTAGTATCGTCGAATACAACCTTTCTGCCGCTCATGCAAAGATGAGCTACGCTTAGCAGATTGTATTTGAGACCTTTAACTAGGGAGACTGACTCAATAGTTGGGTTACCTCCGATAGTACCTGAGCCGACTATCTTACCCTTCTTATTGTCTCTGAAGCTTACACTTCCTCCTCGTTTAAGCTCTAGTGTGATGAATTGTGTTTCATCACCTGTCATGTGCCTTGAGCATGCGCTGTCTATATACCACAACTTTGACTTCTCTACGCATGTCAAGCTAACCTGCATTTGAAACTATTCATTTTTAGGTACCCAATTCTTTTTTGGTCCTTTCTTATTAGTGTAAACAGGTGCAAAATCATACTTCAATTTGTGACGACATACTTTTATAGTGTGGCCTGGCTTACCACAAAAGTCACAAAATTTTACCCTTTGAGGGTTATACTGAGTGCGGTCAGCATTGTTGTGCTGAGCATGCCAGCATATCTTTGTGGAATGTCCTTTTCTTCCGCAGAAGTCACATTGGACAACTCGCTTGTTATGCCAACACACTTCTTTTGTGTGCCCCCTTTTTCCACAGCATTCACATTGAGTGAACTGCTTATGCTGGCTAGTACTTGTGTACTCAGCATGGGGTTTATTTCTATTCGAGCCTCTTATTTGACTCTGTAAGGTTGTAACATCCTTTCTAAGTTTCTTTGACTTAGAATCGACCTCCGTGACAAACTTATGCATTGTTTGAATATTGTTATGTAAATCTGCATTGTCTTGGAGGAGATATCTGAGGTCACTCAGCTTGACCTCTTCAATCTCGTCACACCGCCTGCTGAGTGATTTGATTTTCTTGTTACACTTTTTAGTTAGTGTGTATAAATCACTCAAGGCATTTACCATTTCGTTTCTAAGCAAAAGTAGGGATGTTACCTCATTGTTGTGTTCCTCCTGGTCAGTTTCATCAGAGAGGTCAGCTTGCTCAGATTGAGAGTGATCAGCATCATCGGCCATGAAGCATATGTTTGCCGTTTCATTTGCATCAGCTTCGGATGATGTTGACTCGTCACTGTCACTCCATGTTGCTACTATTGCCTTCTTGTTTCCCTTTTTTTTTTTATCTCTTTTTAGGTTTGGGCAGCTTGACTTGATGTGCCCAGTTTGGTGGCACTCAAAACATGTGACGGACTTGGAGCTGTCCTTCTTATATTTGTCACTGGACTCAGCTTTGTATCTGTCACCTCTTTTGTATGGCCTTTTGCTGTTCCTGTCATTTCTTCTGAACAGCTTCTTCATCTTTCTAGTGAACATGGCTATTTCCTCATCGTCAGTTGACTCAGCTTCTGTGGAGTCAGCTTTCATCACTAGAGATTTTTGTTTCTTATCTTCAGATTTTTCTTTTGCCTCAAAGTTTTTCATAGAGATCTCATGGGTCAGCAATGATCTGATTAGCTCATCATATTTGTAGGTAGTCAAGTCCTGAGCTTCTTCTACAGCTGTTTTCTTTGCTTGCCAACTCTTAGGTAGACTTCTTAGGATTTTCTTCACCTGTTCCTCTTCAGTGAAGTTCTTTCCAAGTCTTTTGAGCTCATTTATGATGTTGGTGAATCTTGAGTTCATTTCTGAGATGTCTTCATTTTCGTTCATCTCAAACAGCTCGTAGAGTCTCATATGCTGATTGACTTTGGACTCCTTAACCTTACTGGTGCCTTCATAGGTCACTTCAAGCTTTTTCCAAATCTCCTGTGCTGACTCACAACCTGAAATCTTATTGTATTCTGCAGCATCTAAAGCATAGTGAAGCATATTTATAGCCGAAGCGTTATTTTGTAATTTTCTGAGGTCATCCTCTGTCCACTCAGCTTCGCTTTTAACAATTTTCTCATTGTTAACAGTTTTATATGGCACATGTGGACCTTGAACAATTGTAAGCCATGCACTCATGTTTGTGTCTTGAATAAAGTTTTTCATTCTATTCTTCCAGAATGTATAATTAGATCCAAAGAATAGGGGAGGCCTAGTGATTGATAATCCCTCAGGGAGTATCTATGTTGTTTGGTTCCCTGGAAGGAAACGAGTGCTGTTCTCACCCATTTATGGGATCCGCTCAAGATAGTTATATCTTTGAGTAGTGAGCTTAGGCTCTGATACCACTTGTTGGTCCCGTGTGATTAGTTCCAAGGGGGGGGGGGGGTTAGGAACTAATATAACTTTTTTCGTTTAATTGTATGCTGACTTAGTTATTTTGCAAGTTGGTCAGCTCAGCTTTTGGTCAGCTTGGCCAGATACGCTATAAGACAGCTTTGGACGGATATTGACTAAAGCTGTTTTATTTATAAGTTAGATATTGACACTCTTGGAGGTCAGCTTCTAACTTAGCACTTGAAATTACTCAGAGTCAACTTTAAAACAATTTTATATGCTGAGTAAATTTCACATACAACGCATGCACATATATATATTGAGAGAGAGTTTAGAGATTACTCAGTATCACTTATCCTGGTTCGGCCTCTCCGCCTACGTCCAGTCCCCAGAGTCCTCCGGGCTTTTAGAATCCAATACAGAGCTCTTTAAAGGTAGAGCACAAACCAATTACAAGGCAGTTGAATATGCAAAAGTACCTTCCTCTATTCGTCTACTCAACTCCTACTAAGTGCTACAACCCAGCACCTAGATTTCTCTACCACTGAATGTTTACAACCAAACACTCAGCACAGCACTCTCAATTTTACACTTGATAAACACTTGTTCCTTTTCAAGCAAAGAACACTTTAGAAGATTACAAGTAATCACTCTAGCATTTTCACAAAGAATGAAAGATGGGTGTAAGATCTATATTTGTAGCTAAGTGCTTTTGTATCTTTTCTCTCTTGTATTTTTCCTTTTTGTGGTTCGGCAATGATCCAAGGATTTTGATTGTCCTTATATAGGAGAAAATCTGGAATCAGATCATTTTGAAATGATGTAGCCGTTAATGTTAAAACGGCTCTTTTAGGGGACAGATTCTGGTCAGCTTCAGACTGTTCCGGCCATTCCCTTCCTCTGCATTCCTTCAGACGTCAGACTTGTCTTCTTGCGTCTGGTTTGTCCTTTTGTGTCAGTTGTCCTTTACCAATAATCCATTGACCCATACATCTCGGAATGTGTCTTCTGCGTATTTCCAAGGATTCAATTATTGGTACAGAGGGGCGGTAATCATTGTCTTTTAGCTAACGAATTTTTCATGCTGTCCTGAAGAATCACCCAGCTTCTACTGCGTAAATCACTGTCATCGGCAGTTTCCAAGCTGAGTATATTTTTAGTCAGCTCAGCTTCGTGAGACAGTTGTTGTGGGCGTGTATGTCTTTGTCTTTTGATGCTAAGTTTGATTCCACTCAGCTTGATACTTTAGGCTTCTATGTTGACCTCTTCCTGTCTTACTATTTATACTTATCTTTATTTATATTTATACTCAACATTGAACAAACGGATTAGTACAATTAAAATAAAACACTTAAATTTAATTGTCTCTTAATCATGGATGATTTTGTCAAATCAAAATCTTGTGGAAAGGTGTTTCAACAAGACCCTCTCCGATGCCTAAATTAGTATAGGGAATACGTAATTTAGGAGAATGTAATAGTATTCTAGTATTTAGAATTGTGTACATGTCCTCTTGAACTTGGCGCCATTTATAGACATTTAAATCTGTGCCTGGATACACGTGTCACCTTAAGATTGGTTCGGAAGCTAAATTCCCACAATATGTGACTTTAGCGTGTGTTTTGGGATTCGAGGTCTTTTCCTCCTCGTTGCTTCCGGAAAAGCCCTTTGAACCTGAGTGGGCTGACCAGATATATGAGATAATGGGTTTGGGCTTACTTCCGTATGCCTAGTCCCATATTTCATACCATATCAATTTATAAAGTTTAAAAAAGCTAATATACTTTTATGGACAAGTTTAAGAAGTTAGTAATATAGAATAATTAAATTCAAAAAGTTGGTTACACACTTACAAAATTTAAAGAACCAATCTACTATTATCGACATGTTCAGGGAGCTGGTGATGTATTAGGTCTAAATTCTATCTACATGTGTATTATTAAGGGTCACATATATATTCCCAATTGAAATTAATTAGAAATTAATATGATCAATTCCTCTCCCTCTTATTGGTCTAGTGTAGTTCCATCTATAAAAAAATCATAATTTAATGCATCCTTAAATCAATTTGAAATTTTCCAAAACATTAATAAATTCACCAATTTTCATCTTTATATGATAAGTTCCACATATGGCCCCCTTTTTTTTCAAACTCACAATTTAATTTAATTTTGTTCACCTTGTAAATAAATTCATCACTACAACTTCATTATAGTAATTAAATTTATATATCAAAAGGAAAATCATCTAATAAATTCTATGTATTTATTTTCTTATTCTTCTTTCCTTTATAAATATAATTAATTATCTAATGGTATTATACATTTCAACAAAATTTCATTTTAATATTTTTTTACTTGATATAATTATTAGTTACAATTAAAAAAAAAAATTCATTATTATTAATTTTTAATTGTAATGTTCCACGCTAAGTAAAAAAAAAATAGGGAAAAAATACTATATGATTTGACACATTTATGTGATATTTTTCTCTTACAAAATAAACTTTATATTCTACACGTTAACCATAAAAAAAATGAAATTCTCTAATAATCCATTTGTAACGAAAATGGATTGGATATAATTAGACCTGTTCATAGACCCGTTGGCCCGCCCAGCCCGTTCATCATGGGTTGGGTTTGGACATGTATATTCATCATTTGACCCAGTCCGGCTCGAGCCCGTACAAACCCGCATATAAAATGGGTTGGGCTTGGAATTTATTTTAAAAACCCATGTTGGCCCGGCCCGGCCCGCTCCACCTTTATATAGATATATTTATATTTGAGTTTTTGATTCTAGAATAACATTTCTGTGTTGATGATTTTTTATCAATTAAAATTTAATACTATACACATACATTATATGTGTATAATGGTTTACAAAAGTTTGTATTATATTACAGTATGTATGTTATAACTATTTGTTTTTTTTGAAAGTCACTACTGTTTGTTAAATTTTTTTTTTGTTTTGTTAAAATTAAAAGAATTACAAATATAGCTTCACATTAAACCAATACACATTAATCAATTAAATTTTAGTTACGATTTTATTTATTAGAATTATATTTAATTTTTAATTTTTAATTTTTTTTAATATATATATATTAGTTGGATGGGCCGGGCCGGGCTGGGCTTGGGAATTCATTTTTTTAATCCAACCCAGCCCGGCCCGAGCCCGATGTGAATATAATGCGGGCTGGGCTGGGCTTGGACAATGTAAATATATGGCAAACCCGCTTAGGCCCGGCCCGAGCCCGGCCCGGCCCAGCCCATGAACAGGTCTAGATATAATTAGGATGCGTTATTATGTTAACTATAATTCGGCTAGCTATATAAGTTTAGATATAACCTAACCCTCGCTAATAAACCTAACACATATAGGTAAGTAAAACCATTGCTTTCACCCTCTCTTTCAAGCCGTTGGTGATGCCCCGCCCCCATCTCACCTTTTGAATGTTCATTCTTAGTTCGTCGATCAGTCGATCATGTTTTCTCCCAATTAATTTCGACGTAGTTGATTCATGACCAGTAATATACGATCGTGGTTCCATTCTTTAATTGCAATCTAATCAAACAGTTTTTGTGCAACAATAGGTAACCTGAGAACCCATTTATATTCGTTATAATAATCCCGACATTAATATCAAAGTTTCAAGTTGTGTATTATGTATGTGATGATTCATTTTAGATTAAATCGTATAATTAAAATTATTTGCTTTATTTTTCTCTACGCAAAAAGAAAAATTGAGTCTATTTTGAGACTATTTTCGGTGAAAAACGACACTGAAATGATTTGAATACAATGTTATTTGTGGATTTGTATATTCTGATACTGTTTATTACGAGTTTCACTCTTTGGAGAGGGTTTGTGTAGTACAAACCTGAAGTTTTGTCCATTGTAAAGACAAACGAACTAGACCAACATGATCAGACACCTTACTTACCATAAACCATAAATTATTTCGTCACCAAATTATGTTAGGAAGGTGGTGCATGACACTCATGCACCATTGTTTTGTCGGACGTGACATTCCAAAAGATAGAGTCTCACACATCGTTCCACATCGTTCTACGTCATCATGTGCGTCGCAAGCATCACGTGACATGTGTTGTGCATCAGCCACACGCGTCAAGCGCGTGGATGACACATATGATATGTTTTAGTCAGCCCTCGGTTGTCGTTTTATTCCAAGTCATTGTTTTGCAATTTTCTAGATTGTTTGGTGTATTTTATTTGATATTTGGGTAAAAAATATTTAATTTTTGGATAAAATTTTAGAAAATATGTTTAATTAGCCAAATTTCTTTTTATTAAAATTCTAGAAAATAAAAAATCAGTTTCACAATATTTTTTAAGCGACGGAATTGTGTTTTAGTTAATTATTAATTAGGTATCAGACTTAACAGTAACGATGACGTGTCTCCGAGGTGCTTCTCCTGGGTTCGACGTCTTTGTGTGGGGATCGGTCTCTGGAAACACTCCGACTATCAAGTCAGTATATCATTTAGGCGAGATGTTAAAGTATTAGTAGAGAGAGTTCATCCTGTTGAAACACCTTTCCACAAGATTTTGATTTGACAAAATCATCCATGATTAAGAGGCAATTAAATTTAAATGCTTTGATTTAATTGTACTAATGTGTTTGTTCAAAATTGAGTGCAAAAATATATATATAAAGTTAGACAGGTCAAAAGTCAGCACAAGCCAAAAGCTGAGTTGAATGGAACTCAGCATGAAAGAATAGAAGCTGAGTGGAGTGGAATTTAGCATCAGAAGCTTCCTTCAAAGTTGCCAGAACGAAGCTGACTAAATTAAAAGACTCCTTCAGAACTATACAAACATAACGAAGCTGACTAAGAAAGAACTCAGCATGGAAGTTGAACATTCGAAGATAACGAATGAAGCTGAGTGACAGTCAGGACAGCATGAAGGATCCGTTCACTAAAGGACAAAGTCTGCCAATCTTCTGCACCAATAATTGAAGCCTCGAAAACACACCGAAGACTAATTCTAAGAATCATGGGTCTATGGATTATTGGTAAAAGACAACTGGCACAAAAAGACAAGTCTGATGCAAGAAGACAAAACCTGACGCCTGAAGAAAACAGAAGAAGGGAATGGCGGAACAGTCTGAAGCTGACCAGAAGCTGTCTCCTAAAAGAGCCGTTTTGGACAGAACGGCTAAACCAATTCAAAATGATACAATCTTCAGAAATTCATCTATAAAAGGACAATGAGAGTTCTTGGATCATTTGCCCAAGTATCAAAAGAAAAATACAAGAGAGAAAATTCTGAAAGCACTCAAATACAAAAAGATCTTACACCAACTTTTCTATTCTCTGTGTAAATGCTAGATTGATTGTTTTGTAATCATGTAAGGTGTTCTTTAGTTGAAAAAGAACAAGTGTGTGATCAATAGGAATATTGAGAGTGTTGAGCTGAGTACTTGGTTGTAAGTATTCAGTGGTAGAAAAATCTAAGTGCTGGGTTGTAGTACTTAGTAGGAGCTGAGTAGACGAATAGAGGACGTACTCTTGCATACTCACTGCCTTGTAAAGGGTTTGTGCTCTACCTTGAAAGAGCTCAGTATTGGATTGAAAATCCCAGGAGGAACTGGGGACTGGACGTAGGCAGAGAGGCCGAACCAGGATAAGTCGTGCTGAGTAACTTCTAAACTCTCTCTCTCAATATATATATATATATATATATGTATGTGTGCATGTGTTGCTTGTCGTATTTACTCAGCTTATAAATTGTTAAAACTGAAACTGAGTAAATCTGAGTGCTAAGTTGAAAGCTGACATTTCAAGTGTCAATCCCCAACTCTCAAGTCAAGCAGTCTTAGTCAGCAGAGTACTAAAACTGTCAAACTAATCAAACGCCCGTGCTGACCAACACGCTGAGTTATCAAACTCTTAAAATAACATTAAGTCAGCATAATTAAAAACGAAAAAGTTACATTAGTTCCTAACCCCTCCCCTTGGAACTAATTACTAGGGACCAACACATCCTACCATTGTGGGATTTGTTGAAGGGTATTTATAGGCACCACTCAGGGGCTGACAAGCCTTTCATACTCTGGCCCGGCCCGCTAGGCTTTGTCATGGGCTTAGCCCATATTAATCAATTATTGTTATTAGGGTAAATTACACCATGATCATAATTAACAAATTATTTATAACTGTGTCAGACTCTTAAACAAATTTATTTAAATGTCAAACAAATTTATTTAAATGTCATATTTGGTGGTTTTTTAAAACTGTTTTGATTTCCTGCAACTGAATAACTGAAAATTTGACAAAAATAGAAATAAAATTATAATATTCTGATATTTTTAAATTTAAAATCATATAATGATAAAATACATAAAAGCGCTTTTCATAATTGTAAATAGTTTTTAGAATATGAATTTCTCTGTGTAATTTTCCCTTGTTATTTGTATGTGTCTGGTTAACCCTTTTTGTTGCGTGTAAATACCATGGGCATGACTAGAACTGCCAGTATTGCTCGTTTCGCACATCAATTGGTTAAGTTCCAAAGCGAGATCAAAGCCTTCATTCCTTTGGAATCTTTTTATTCTGATATTCATTGGGCTTTTACATTCGATCCATCCTAATGAAGAGAACTTCTATGGTGGACCGAGTGCAATGGACCAAACCAATGAAAAAAGAGAATCATGCTATCTCATTGGGAGATGATTGGTGTAAGAAAAGAAAGTGAACAATTGTCATGTTTCTATTGGTAAGATTCAATGGACCGGGACCATTGTAGAATTTCTCCCTAATGAAAACCCATTTCATACCCCATTCTATTATTTTTTACATTCATTCTTTCTTTATTTATAGGGATAAGGTGCAAAAATACTCTAAAGTTTATCGTCAGGAGCAATTTTATCCCTAATGTCTAAAATGATGCAATTTTACCCCTAAGGCTGGCCTCCAAGAGCAATTTTACCTCTAATGTTGGCAAGTTGGATAAATTTCATACATTATTATAAAACATATATTGTATTCCTTATTCTGCATCAATTAGTTCATTTAAAAATAAAGATTTCATATTTTCTGTGATTTAATAATAGAATTGGAGATTAATATTTATAAATTCGGTAAAATATTTTGAATTTTTTTTTGTCCAACTTGTACAATAGACATTATATTTATAATTTTTTAAAAAAGAAATTCACGTCTACTCATATGTTTATGATATGTTACTAATGAGTGATAAAATAACTCAAATGTGAAGTGTAGATAACAAGATTCATGACCGAAATGACAATTTGATGAATTATTTCTCAAATTGACTCAACTTGACAACATTAGGGGTAAAATTGCTCTTAGCTGCCAATATTAGAGATAAAATTGCATTATTTTAGATGTTGGTAAAATTGCTTATGGCTGTAAACGTTAATGTATTTTTGCGCTTTATATTTTTTTTTTACTTATTTACGTTCTAGTCTCCTTTTTACTATTTATCCTCTTCACCTAAAGTCTATTTAGTATCAAGCAACAAGAAAATATGAGAAGAAAAACTTTTCTTTTTAATCAAACCCCTTCTTTTGAAGACCAATCTTTTGGGTCTCAGTCTTACTGTAAAAAATAATTAAAAGATTGAGATTCAGAGACAGTTTCCCAAACCATAACTACGTTTTTGTTAAAAAAAAAAAAAAAAAAAAAAGTAAATTTCAAATAAAACCCCTGTAGTTTCACTAACTTTTAGATAAAGGACTGTGGTTTACTTTTTATCAAAACGAGGATTAAGGTTTCACACTTGGATTAATGCTATTAAAACCATCTTTAACGTCCTGAAAATAAAAATTTTCAAGAATTAAAGTTGTTCAATGTCATATTTTTTATGGAACTACATTTTTTATTTTCGAAAATCATCTTTTTTGGAACTTTCTCTGTCTAAACATTAACTTTCTCTCTTTTTACCAAACATCATCTAAATAATCTTAAAACAAAAAAGTTGAAGAATTAAAGTTGCTTAGAATATTAGTAGTTCTTAAAATATGTCATTTTTGAAGTCGTCAATGCTGATTTTAATAGTATCAATCGAAAAAGTCCTTATTTTGCTGAAATTGAAAACCTCAATCATCGTTTTGACAAAAAATAAACCAGTCATTTATGTAAAAATTAGTGAAACCACAGGGGTTTTATTTGAAATTTATCCAAAAAAATGAATCCCTAGATTCATTCTCTTCTTCTTAAAATTCTAGTCACTGCATCATCGGCCAAAGTGACTTGAAATTAGGGGTGTTCATGGATCAATCCAATGATTATTGGATCAAAAAAAACCAATCTAATCCAATAAAGGAAAGAATCCATGAATTGGTTGTAAATAACCAATCCAATTCATAGATACTCCATAGAGTTGGATTGGATTGGTTATTAACCACCAATCCAAGGATCAATTTCATCTAAACTTATTTTCTTAGCAAGATTAAATAATCCAATCAATTTTATTTAAATATATGTTAATTAGGTAAGTGAACTTCGTGATCTGGATCTCCGGAAAGAGGCCTTTGCTTCCCGATGGATCGTCCCTGCGTCGAGAATGGTCCCTGCGGATACTCCGACGAGCAAGACAGTCAGAGGTTCAAGAAACTATTCAAAGTAAAGTGTCCAAAGTGGTTTCAAGTTCTCACCTCTCCCTTTCTTGAATGTGAGGTGTGTTTTTATAGAGGTTGCTTGGGCCTGAAGCCCGCCTGCCCGACTGGGCCTATCTGCCCGAACGGGCCTGATTGGGCCTTCTTCATATCCCAAATCAAGTAGTCCCCCCCATCGAGGAGCCCGTCCGAGTATTCAATGCGAGGATATAGGAGGCGTTGCTCGCTCGGCATGCGACAACATCCGTTCGTTTGAAATGCCAAAACGGCTCTTTCTCTTCATGCGTCTCTTTTTCAGTGCCACCATTTATGTGCTTTAACTTGCACGCGCGCCGCCGGTATTAAATGTGAATTGACAACTATGCCGGTGTAATGAATTTGCCCCCAACTATAAATATTTTGAGGGGGAAAAGGAAATCTCTTCTTTTCCAACTCTTCTGAAAAATCTTGTGTTCGTCTTATTCCGGCTCTTTGCAACCGTATCTTCCCTACCTATTTGTTCGTGCGTGCAAGGATCCGTTTGCTCACTTGTCGTCCATTTTTCATTGTCGGGATCTCTTTCCTTGCTGCAGAACTAGCCGTGGTCTTCGTGAGGTTAGTCGTATTACTTTTTCTCTGATTTCTGCGTTTTTTCGCTTTATTTCGACTTCGGGGTAGGGGTATTATGTCAGAGGAGTCTTCTCGGGGAGCCCTAAGCAGACTGCCGCCGGTCGCCCCAGGTGACTTCACGCTCCGTGAGTCTGCGCGAATCCGGTCAATCGTGCGAAAGAGGCGAGCTAAAAAGGTAGGTGAAAATAGCGCGGCGGGTGAAGTTCTGAAAAAAAGGAAAATACCCGTTGCTCGCCCGCTACCCACCGTTGACCGTCCGATCGGGGGCGTAGCCGCCGGTGTACTAGAGGTGGTAGTGACGGTTCCGGAGGGGTTAATTACTGCCGATCGTCCTCTAGCCGCAATTTACGAGGAAATGCGTGAAAAGGTGTGGTCACGAGCACCTGGTCCTGCTGGAAGCGAGGGTAAGCGTTTCGAAAAAGCTGAGCGCCCTAGAAGGCCAGAGTCCCTCATCGTTGAAGATGCGCATAGCATAATAGTTGCGGCTGATCTTCTAGTGATCTCTGCGGTGTACCGGCTCGGGGAGCCCTATGAATTAGCAGCGTTGAACGAGGAGACCAGAGCTCATCACGCGGGTAGTGCCAATGAACTCATTGTCTACGAAGAGCAGTTGGAGTCGGGGATGCGGCTGCCTCTCCTGCCCTTCTTTGTGGAAGTACTGAAAGAATATGACTTATGCCCCGGCCAAATACATCCGAATGGCTGGAGAATGATGGTCGCCTTCTACTCCTTATGTCGTTCCGCTGGATATCGAGCCACAGGCTTAGTGTTTCGTGAATTCTTCAAGCCGAGTAGAGGACAAAGATCGCAACATGTTACATTTTCGTATCAGAAATTCAGAGTGATGGGTGGTCTGAAGGATAAACTATCGGAGTATCGTCACCGCTTCTTCTTGGTGAGAAAGCGTGACGGAGACTTTCCCTTTCGGGTTGTTTGGAACGACGATCCTATGGACTCCAGTCGGTGGCTGAAGACCCGACCAATGCTTCCTTTCGAGGAAAAATTGATTTCGCATTTAAAAGGTCTCCCGATTGACAAAGACCATAAGCAGGATGTTGACGAGCTGGTCCGCCACTTCCTTTCTGCTGGTTATTACATCTGGAATAAATGGCGAATGGCGGATGTCAAGGGGTGGTCGGCGGACGACTTTGAGAAATGGAAAAAAGGGTATAACTTCAAGGCTGGTGAGCTGGCAGAATTGGAGGCAATCTCCGTGAATATTGCCGTAGTAGGTGAGGGGCTGGGATCATTTTTCTGCTTTGTCAATTATGCAGTGTGTTTATTAGTTCGAAGTCTGACGTTTCCTTTCATTTTTTTTGGTTCGTGCAGGTCCAGGAGATCCCCGCGTCAGTATGGATTTCGATCCGAATGAATTCAGCGTTGGTCTGGAGACCGCTGACGAGGCGTTCGGAGGAGCCTCAGGGTCGCTAGTATCGTATTCCTCTCTTGAGGATGCGAACCAAGTGGTACAAAGCATGGGGGGGTTCTTGCTGCCCGGGAAGGTGCTGACGGGGAGGTTGATGTTCCATAGGGGAAACCTGTAACTGTTCCGGATGCCGAGGAGCCTTCGGGAGGGGTGGAGATGATTGAGCTAGGCGAAGAGGTATCTGGTAGTCCCAATCGTGGGATGGTTGCTCGAAAAAGGAAAAGGGACGCTGGGAAGACCATTATTGAAGATGTGGGCGGAGAGAGAGATGCTGAGGAAGCAAGCTGGCGAATGTGGGGAGAAACCTTCCTCTGATGGTGCCAAACAAATGTCTGCTGATGTAACGGATCGGATACGGGACCATCCGGAAATGGTGAAGAGAATGGAGATGAAAATTGCCAAGTTCAAGGAGTATGTGATGGATTTGTCAGTCCATTCTGATATGATGACCTCCGACCTGGCTCGTGCGATGGCCCGCGTGGCCCGGGTTCCCGGTGAGCAACAGCGGATGGATGGTGTGTCGAAAATGAACTTGGGTTTAGAGACCCTATCGGCCCTTGGCGTGGTGAGTTTTTTGTGTTTGTTTTCGCTGTAGCGAGTGCTTCGATTTTCGTTGTCTTATCTTTACTTTCATTCTTGTAGTCTATTCAAAATGCAACCCGAGTGTTCGATATGTGCGTTAATGATGAAAACTCTTTTCGCGATATGGAAGCGGGTCTGCGAAGATCTATCCAGGGCCTTGAGGAGGCGAACCAAAAGCTGGTAACTGCGCGGGAAATTTTAGATCATCGCGAAGCTGAGATAGTGGTCTTGTCGGAGAAGCTGAAGGTAGAAACTGCCGGTCGGGTGGAACTGTCGCAGCGTTTGAAGAAGGATGTTGAGGAGATCTGCGCATATCGGGTATTGTTGAAGATGGCGGTCGGGTGGACCCGTCATGTGGCAGGTATTATGAAGGAGAAGACGAGACGCTCGGCGGAGCTGGCCGAGGAGAATGAGTGTCTGAAGCGACAACTAGAGGCTACGCGCAAAGAGGCTGCCGATCTTCGTGCCTTGGCAGGACAACGCGAGGAGAAATTAGTGAAACTGGATCGTATGATGCTGATTACTGCAGCCCACTCTGCGGGTTACAATGTTCCTCCGGAGGTGATCTTTTCTCCGAATATCTACGACAAATCTGCCCAAGTGAAAGCTGTTGAGTTTTGCAATCGTTTCAAGAAGTGATAGGGAGTTTGCTTTTCTATTTCGTAGATGTAATGATGGCTCCGTACAATTTGGATCTTTATTGGGATATCTTTTTTTTGCATTCAATGATGTTTTATTTGCTTGATGTGATTGTTTCTGTATTGTGCCGTCTTTCATGTCTTTTCCCCGATCTGCTATAAAAGGGGTTGGATTGCTGTGGTATGAACTAGCAATTTGTGTCTCTCTTTGCTCTCTCTATTTGTTTAACTAAATTTCTTAGAAAATGTCGCTTCGGGATGTTGTTGATCCTGCTCGGGTGCTCGAAGTCCAGAAAGCCATATCGGCGATGCCGCATCCTTATGTTTACTGTCCTCCGTCTGAGGAGATCGATGTGGAGAGAAAAGTTAGGTACTCATCCCCTATTTGGTTTAACCGTGATTTAGCTCTGCCGAAGAGAAGAGTGGAGAGTGAGAATTCCATGCCGTATACCGGGTCCGTTACTGATTCTTGCGAGGTTGCCGTAAGTGCACATTCATCCATGGAAAAGAAAAGCTGGTCTTATGAAGGCATCGGATACCTTCTTCCTGACGAGACTGTCGCCCCGGTACTCAACCCGCATCCTTCGTGGATAAAAAGGCTTTTAGCGGATGAGATGGAAAGGGTGCTGAATCTGCCCCATGAGGTGGAGTATCATCGGGTAGGGCGCCATGCTTCCCCTTCACGTCCCTATGGGCCGACCTTTGTCGACCCGCTCAAACCGCGAAGCGTAGTCTTCCTGGAATTCACGAGGAAAGGGAGCCTCGGTCCCATTCCGGCTAATCCTAACCACCGTGTGACTCATGTAGGCAAAGCCTGTCTGTATCATAGGCAAAATGGTCATAACACTAATGAGTGTGTGGATTGGAGAGCGATGTATCAGGATCTGATGGACGAGGAGGAGATACCGGACCCCGACCGTCCGAAACTTATCTGAGCAGCTTGCGTGACTACTGTGTTTGTGTGGCCTTTGTTGGCCTTTGTAGTGTCTACTATGTACTTCTTGCTTTTAGATGAAAGAATGTTGTCGTTATTTAAAAAACTTTCCTTATTTGCATTTTTGCTCGGTGCTCTTTACTTTGGAATTGCTTGATTTGTCGGAAAATGAGATGTTCTGAACTCCCAGAATTTAGATGACGAGCCTGTCCGATGAGCATTCCAAATGCTTGATTGGCAGAGAACACGTTTGGGCTCTGAGTGCCTAAAATCGTTAACTAAGTGAGTTGGACGATGTGGGAGGCGTTCGATTTGATCGAAGAGCCTGTCCGATGAGCATTCCGAATGCTAGATTGGCGGAGAACACGTTAGGGTTCTGAGCGCCTAAAATCGTTAACTAAGTGAGTTGGACGATGTGGGAGGCGTTCGATTTGATCGAAGAGCCTGTCCGATGAGCATTCCGAATGCTAGATTGGCGGAGAACACGTTAGGGTTCTGAGCGCCTAGAATCGTTAACTAAGTTAGACGATGATGGAGGCGTTCGATTTGATCGAAGAGCCTATCCGATGAGCATTCCGAATGCTAGATTGGCGGAGAACACGTTAGGGTTCTGAGTGCCTAGAATCGTTAACTAAGTAAGTTAGACGATGATGGAGGCGTTCGATTTGATCGAAGAGCCTGTCCGATGAGCATTCCGAATGCTAGATTGGCGGAGAACACGTTAGGGTTCTGAGCGCCTAGAATCGTTAACTAAGTAAGTTAGACGATGATGGAGGCGTTCGATTTGATCGAAGAGCCTGTCCGATGAGCATTCCGAATGCTATATTGGCGGAGAACACGTTAGGGTTCTGAGCGCCTAGAATCGTTAACTAAGTTAGACGATGATGGAGGCGTTCGATTTGATCGAAGAGCCTGTCCGATGAGCATTCCGAATGCTAGATTGGCGGAGAACACGTTAGGGTGAGTTAGTTGTATCCTTTGCCTGATAAAACGTATTTCGCATATTATTGATAATATCTTTTCAACGTTTGAACATTCCAGCTATTGTCAAAAACTACCCCCTCGAGAGAGGCAATTCTATAAGCTCCATTATGGAGGACAGTGTCGATCTTGTATGGACCCTCCCCCGATTGGCCGAGCTTTCCTTGTGCCAAAGGGGACTGTGCAGCTGCAGCGTCTCGGAGCACCAGGTCTCCGACCTGAAACATGCGTGGGCGAACCCTTCGATCATGATATCGCGCCATATTCTGCTTATGGCTCGTAATGTGCAACAGGGCGTTAAGGCACTCTTCTTCAAGTCTGTCACTGGCTTCCTGCAGCTCTGCATTATTCTCGCACTCTTCGTAATCTACCTGTCGAGGGGAGCGGAGAATGACTTCCGATGGTGCCATCGCCTCTGACCCGTAAGTGAGAAAAAAGGGGGTGCGCCCAGTCCCAGTGTGCGGGGTGGTTCGGAATGATCATAAGATTGCCGCAATGTGATCGGGCCATCCCTTGCCCTGATCGGTTAATCGCGCTTTGATCCCTCGAAGGAGCGTGCGGTTTCTTACTTCTGTTAGGCCGTTGCTCTGAGGGTGAGCTACCGATGTGTATCGGGCCCTGATTCCCCAGTCTGCGCAAAACCTGCGAAACTGGCCGCAGTCGAATTGTTTCCCGTTATCGGTGATGAACGAATGGGGGACCCCAAAGCGGTATATGATAGCGCGCTTGAGGAAATTGATGATGTTGCTAGCAGTTATCTTGGCTAGTGCTTCAGCCTCAATCCATTTGGTGAAATGATCGACCGCCACGACCACGAAACGTTTTTGCGCTGAAGCCATTGGGAAAGGGCCGAGCAGGTCAATGCCCCATACTGCGAAAGGCCATGGAGTGATGATACCCTTAAATGGTGCCGCTGGGGTGCGATGAATATTGGCGTGTAGTTGACAAGCCTGACAACTGCGGACCAAACGTGTTGCGTCGGAGTCCATTGTCTGCCAGTAGAATCCCTGGAGCCGGGCCTTCCTTGCAATTGTTCGGGCTTCTTGATGCGAGCCGCAGACACCTTGGTGAATTTCCTTCAGGCAGTGATCTCCTTCTGTCTCAGATATACAACGCAACCAGGGGTGTGTGGCCGATTTGCGGTAGAGCAAGCCATTCTGTAATGCATAACGCCAAGAACGTCGGACGATTAGTGACGCTGCCGCCCGATCTGCCGGAAGAGTCCCATCCTGAAGGTACTCGATAATCGGGCCTCTCCAACCTCCTTGCGTGGACTCCGCGGATTCAATCGGTAATAAAGTCTGAGTTTGAAAAGCCGGGGCACCTGCACTCTCAATCCAGGTGAGCGGGTCGCTAGATTGTTCCCCTGCTGCAAGAGCAGCGATAGCATCAGCCTCCTCATTTTCTTCTCGCGGAACCAACACCAGGTCCAGAGTTACACCTTTGCTCTTCACATCGTTGATCAGAGATGTGGCGAGGGTCAAGTATTGACTCATTACGGGGTCCTTTGCTTGATAAGCTCCGCTGACATGGCTGACTACTAACTTCGAGTCAGAGCATATTGTCACAGTTCCCGTGACCATTGCCTTTGATAGCCGGAGGGCTGCGATGAGGGCCTCATATTCGGCTCGATTGTTGGTAGTCGGGAAATTTAGTCGAATGGCATATCGCAAATGAAGGTTACCGGGCCCTTGAATTGCTACCCCGGCCCCTGCCCGCCCCGGGGCACATGACCCGTCAACGCTCATAGTCCAGACGTCATCCGAATGAGATGGTGTTGTAAGCTTGGTGTTTGCGCGGCCGGAGAATTCGACTATGAAATCGGATAGTGCCTGAGCTTTGATTGTCGTTCTTGGCTCAAAACGGATGTCGAACTGGGAGAGACGAACAGACCAATTTGTGATGCGTCCGAAAACCTCTGGTCTCTACACGGCCCTTCTCAGTGGATAATTCGTCTTGACAATGACTGTGTGTGCTTGAAAATATGGTCTCAGGCGCTCCGAGGCTTGAGTGATGGCGAATAAAGCTTTCTCCACCTCGGAGTACCTGATTTCAGCTCCCTTCAGCACTCTGCTCAGGAAATATATTGGGAAGAGCTCCGCCCCTTCCTCCTGAGTTAAAGCGACGGCTACAGTTTTGTCTGAAATAGTGAAATACAAGTGAATATCCCGCTCAGGTTTTGGCGCCGAGAGTAGGGGGGAGCTACGAGGAAAGTTTTTATGGCGCTGAATGCGTCCTGGCAGTCAGTCGACCACCTAAAGGGGTGCTCCTTCTTCATCTCTTTATAGAACGGGAGACACCGGTGAGCCGAGCAGGAGATGAAACTTCCCAAAGCGATGATCCTTCCATTGAGCCTCTGCACGCCTTGCAGGTCGCGTGGCGGCTCCATTGCTAAAATGGCCTCTATTTTTGCGGGGTTAGGCTCGATGCCCTTTTCCGATACTACACATCCCAAGAACTTTCCGCTGCGAATTCCGAAAAAACACTTCTCCGGGTTGAGCTTGAGGTTATAGACTCTGAAGATCTTGAGTACTGCCGCTAAATCTCGCGAATGGTCGGCCTCTTCAGAGCTTAGGACCACCATGTCGTCAATATAGACTTGCACGGTTTTCCCGATGAGGTGAGCGAACATCTTATCCACCAATCGCTGGTATGTGGCCCCCGCGTTTTTTAAACCGAAAGGCATGACATTATAGCAATATGTTCCTTCGTGTGTGATGAAGGAGGTCTTCTCGGCGTCGTCGGGGTCCAAAGGGATCTGCTGGAAACCTGCGATGGCATCGAATTGTGACAAAATCTTTCGACCAGCCGTTAGATCAAGGAGTTGATCTATGTTAGGCAGCGGATAAGAATCTTTGGGGCAGGCTTTATTGACATTGGTGAAATCTACACACATACGGTACTTTCCGCTGGCTTTCTTTACAAGTACAACATTAGAAAGCCAGTCCGGATAGTTCACCTCACGGATAAATTTTACAGCTAGGAGCTTGTCGATCTCTTGCTTGACTGCCGCCTGCTTATCTTTAGCTTGCACTCTCATCTTTTGCTTGATGGGCTCGACGGCTGGGTCGATATTCAGCTTGTGCATTGCGCTTTCAGGTGCGACCCCTGTGATGTCCTCGGTGCGCCAGGCGAACACATCTGAATGCTCTTCCAAAACGGTCTTGATCTCCTCAGCTATCGGGGAAGTGAGCTTTGTTCCCATCTTTACTATCATGCCGTCTCCGAGGATACAATCCCCGACAGGCTCAATAGGTACGGGATTGTATCCCCTTACGTCCATCAGCCCGTCCTCCAGGTAGAGCGTTGCTCGAGGTTGAGTCGCCTCCCACTGCAGCTTTTTGGCCAATAATCGGTCCCCTCGGATGGTGATCTTTCCACGAGGGGAGGGAATCGTCAGGCATAACTCGGAGATATCCACCGTGGCCCTCAGGGCGACGAGGAGCGGCCTCCCGATAATGGCATTGTAAGCCAGGGGGATGTCGACCACAACCCATTCCACGGCTTGCTCGGTCTTCTCAACCTCTTCGGCCAAACTTGTTGGTAGTGAAATGACTCCTTTTACTGGCACCTCGATCTCTGACAGCCCGACCAGAGGGAAAGTCCCCGCTCGGAGGGCAGTGTGAGTATTTTTCATAGCGCGAAGGGCCGACCACGTGAGCAGATTCACCGAACTCCCGGTGTTAATCAGTACCCGATGAGTTTTGAAACCTGCTATGCTCACGGTGACCACAAGTGCTTCCGAGTGACTAGTCCGGAGTGGGGGTTGCAGTGTCAATGTCTGCCCACTCGCCTTTCTCTTTCGGAAGCCGTCGGGCCGTGCGGGGAGTGTCGGTGCTCCCTCCCTGATCACGTGTATCTCTCCTTGGTATCTTGATTTCTTTGATTCCTCTGCCCGCCCCGTCTCCAGCTGCTTCGGGCTTTGCTCCCTTTGTCTGCTCGACCTGGGCGGCGACACCTGCTCCATGGTTCGCTCGACTTCCTTCTGTAGCTGAAAACAGTTGTCTGTAGAATGTCCGGAGGACCTGTGATACTTGCAATACTCATTCTCTGCTCGGGTCTTGCCCTTCTCACCGATCGGGACCTGCTGCGCATACCGGCGTGGCTGATGTTGAGTGGCGTAATGGACCTCCTTGGCCCTGGACCGATCCCCTCTCCGCTCTGGGTGGCTGCGCTCTGCCCGGGTGGGATAGGGCATTGGAGCCTCCCCGCGGACCCGGACGTCCTCACGCGACTCCGGGACTGCTCGACTCCTTTCTTGCTTCTGTGAGTCGCCCTTGGCCTTATCCTTCTCCGTTTCCTCATAACCGGCCGGCCGGTCGCAGTCATCGTACCGGACAAAGGTCTGTGCCATAGTCATCAGCTCTTCGAAAGACCTGGGCATTTTTCGGAAACACTTCTGCTTGAGAGGCTCGCAGGTGGTCCCCTTTGCTAAGGCATCGTGGGCCACCTCCAGATTAAGACCTTTGACTTGCGATGCCATGTGATGGAACCTTGATAGGAAGTTGCGCAGAGGCTCAGTTGCTCGCTGCTTAAGGCCATTGAGGTCCGAACTGATTTTTCTAACCTTTGCCGCCGCGACAAACCGAGAGAGGAAAAGGTCTTTCAGGAGATCAAAAGAGTCGATAGATTCCGGGGCAAGTCCCCGATACCACTCCTGCGCGCTGGAGGAGAGAGTGGTGGGGAAGACCTTGCACATGATGTCCTCGTCTTTCGAGTACAAATTTATGGTACTCATAAAGGACGCCACATGATCATTGGGGTCCTCGGTTCCTGAGTATTGGGCCAGTCGAGGAGCTTTCCAGTCACGCGGAAATCTCTTTTCGATAATCCTTTGCACCAACGGCGTTTTGCTGGATGTAACGCTGCCTCCCATCACGCCCCCGAGCGCCCTCTTGTCCAGGAAACGCTGGATTTTCAGCTCCAACAAATCTTCGCCGCTTGCTGCCGTGGCTCCAACTCCTCGACCCTCGCCTTCGCCGGCGACTGCGGTTGCAGCTCCTCTCCCTGTGATGATCACTTCTTCTGGGGCAGTTCCTTCCCTCTGTAGTTCCGCTGCTTCCTTCAGGTACTGCCAAATCTTAGCGTTTTCCTCCTGCAGGCTTCTCTGCTGGTCGATGATCTTCATTTGAGCCGCCGTGTGCACGGCCTGTGTCGTCTGAAAACCTTGCACTGCGCTAAGGAGTTGAGCAGCGTTAAAGGTCGCCTCTTCTTCCGGGCCTACCTCTTCCAATAACGGCCCAAGGTTTCTGGGGGATATCGGAACGTTCAGGACCACGCCACCGACGTGCGTGATGGAGCTGGTCGCTCCAGCTTCTCATAGCGTCGTTGGCGTCGGGTCATTAGGGGTTTCCATCTTGGCTGAAGATCCGGGGTCACTCGTAGTCCACGCTCACCGCACCAAATAATTAGGTAAGTGAACTCCGTGATCTGGATCTCCGGAAAGAGGCCTTTGCTTCCCGATGGATCGTCCCTGCGCCGGGAATGGTCCCTGCGGATACTCCGACGAGCAAGACAGTCAGAGGTTCAAGAAACTATTCAAAGTAAAGTGTCCAAAGTGGTTTCAAGTTCTCACCTCTCCCTTTCTTGAATGTGAGGTGTGTTTTTATAGAGGTTGCTTGGGCCTGAAGCCCGCCTGCCCGACTGGGCCTATCTGCCCGAACGGGCCTGATTGGGCCTTCTTCATATCCCAAATCATATGTCATATCAAATTTTTTCAATAATATCATTTAGAGAAAAAAAAAGAAAACGTGAAAACAGAAAAAAGATAAAAGAAATAGAGAACGTGAAAACGGAAAAAATATGACAAACGGAAAAAAACGTGGAGAATAAAAAAAACATGAAAAAATGAATAAGGCTGAAAACTGGCAAGCGAAAAAATGGGAAACATGAAAATGGAAAAAACGGAAAATATATGGTGTTCTAAACTCTAGTGTAATATAATTGCTACTCGTACATGTTTTTTTGAACGAATTACTTGTACATATTTTTTTGAACGGACTACTTTTACATGTTTGATATAATTACACTAGTATTTTATTTTCTATAAATGACCATAATAAAAAAATGAGGTTGATTTCAGTTTAATTATAACTAATATCTTCTTCCTTTTCAAATTTAGACGACTCTAACATTTGCCGAGTATTTTCTTTTTCTTTTTCTTATACTAAATTTTAAAGGTATTTCAAAATTGAACATTAATTAGTTAATTCAAATGGAAAGTTCAATTTTAATTTGAATGTAAAATAAGATAATTGTTGTGTCAAACTTGATGAAAACAACAAATTCTTGGAAAACTATGAGTTTTATGGACGTAACGATTAAAATTTTAAACCGAAATAGTTGACCGACATTGTAGATTACACAAATCTTTCGTAACTAAGTGCTCTTATTTACATTTATTATTTACGTTTTCCCCTTTTTTTTTTGCTTTTTACGTTTTCTTCTTTTTTTCAGTTTTCTATGTTTTTCCGTTTTTCACAAACTATTTATTGAATCATTTCTCTAGCAATCAAAATCTCACCATTTTCTTTAAGGCTTAGTTTGGATTGGTTATTAACCGGTTAATAACTGGTTAAATTAACCAATCCATATGAAATAATCTATTGGTTTGGTTATACCAATCCAATAGAACAAATAAATTAGTAAACCAACTATATTTTTAGGTTGGAGTAGATTGGATTGGGTTAAAACCATTGGATTGATTATTTTTTGGACACACCTACTTGAAATCATCATTTTATTTGTTTTAAAAGAGGGGCAGTTTTACTAAAGAAGCATAACTGAGTTGGTACACTTCTGAAATTAGAGGTAAGAGTTGTTGGTTCGAACTTATCCTCTTAAAAAAAACTTATAAAAAAATGGGGTTTTGCTATACGTCGCCCCTATTTTACTTACCGTCGCCTCCTGTTTGACATTTTTGCCCTTTTTATTTTTCATTCAAAAAAGTGAAATTCTCTCAACCCCGAAGAACAAAACGAAGAAAAATCATGCCTCCAAAACAAGGAAAAATACTTGAACATCTAAGTTTCGTATTTACCAATAATCTGAAATTTAACGAATTTAACTTGAAACGAATTTTTTTTCGTTGAATTTGCTCTAAACGGGTAGCCCATACGGTCTGGTCCATGGACCGGTAGTATGAACTACCCGTTTTACCTAGGTAAAAACGGGTAGGCTACCCGTTTTGCCTAGGTAAAATGGGTAGGCTATCCGTTTTTACCTAGGTAAAACGGGTCCTGAACCCGTTGTCCTTTAGGAAAAACGGGTTTATTTATTTATTTTTTTAGTTATAATAAATATTAATTATAGATAAATTATGTATTGATTGGATAGAAAAAATGTATAGATAAATTATTGATTGGAAATAAAAAATACGTATTGAAGTGTCCAATTTTTATTTGGTAAATTATATTTATTTACCTTTTAGAATGTAAATTTAATTATACGTAAATTATGTATTGACTGGATAGAAAAAACGTATATATAAATTATTGATTGGAAATAAAAAAAATACGTATTAACGCGTGCAATTAATTTTTATTTGTTAATTTATATTTATTTATCTTTTAGAACGTAAATTTAATTATTGAAAAATTATGTATTGATTGGATAGAAAAAATGTATAGATAAATTGAAAATAAAAAATACGTATTGAAGCGTCCAATCAATTTTTAATATTTATTATAATTAAAAAAAATAAATAAATAAACCCGTTTTCCCTAAATGAAAATGGGCAGGCTACCCGTTTTTACCTAGGTAAAAACGGGTAGGCTACCCGTTTCTCCTAGGTAAAAACGGGTAGCCTACCCGTTTTGCCTAAGTAGAAACGGGTAGGCTACCCGTTTTTACCTAGGTGAAACGGGTAGTTCATACTACCGGTCCATGGACCGGACCGTATGGGCTACCCGTTTAGAGCAAATTCAACGAAAAAAAATTCATTTCAAGTTAAATTCGTTAAATTTCAGATTATTGGTAAATACGAAACTTAGATGTTCAAGTATTTTTCCTTGTTTTGGAGGCGTGATTTTTCTTCGTTTTGTTCTTCGGGGTTGAGAGAATTTCACTTTTTTGAATGAAAAATGAAAAGGGCAAAAATGTCAAATAGGAGGCGACGGTAAGTAAAATAGGGGCGACGTATAGCAATCCATAAAAATGGGACAGTTTCTCTCATGGGTCCAATGAGTTTTGGCATGCAACCCGTCATCCCATAATTATAGAGATTGACAACTTACAATTACGCTCCCTGATACACCAACTGGTACGGGCGATACGCCAGACTGCTACGATGGAGGGTGATATGCTAGGGAGTGATACGATAGCCACCACCAGGGAGTGATACGATAGCCTCTACAGATATTGGGAGTGATACGCCAGTTGTTGTGGATATGAGGTCTCAGGCGAGTCGATCGAGTAAGACAGGCTCCGACATGGAAAGCCAATTACGTTATAGGATATCTGTTGAGTTGTTGTGTTTTCCTGAATTAGCAGTTCGTATTTAGACTCGAAGTTTTAAGTTGTTAGTATTCTATTTATTTGTTTTCTTCCTTTTTTTAGTCGGAGTCTTAAGGTTATAAATAATCTAACTATGTGTTTTTTGAAAGTTAAGCAATAACAATAAATTTTCTTCCTCTTCCTCTTTTAATTTCTGAAGCTAACACTCGCTCGAAGAGTGAATCCTATTCTTATCACTCCCTCCCAATGGTCCAAATATCCGGTTATATTTCAATCAAGACGTGCTCATTAATCCACATATCTTGTTTGTTTACTCGTTTGTTTTCAATTAGCGTGTGAGTAAATTTTTTATTATTATACCATGTGGTGTTGACATGACGCTAATATAGTGATGACGTGACAATGAGCCATGTGAGTAGATGTCATGTCAATATTTTCAATAAGAGAGTGGTCATAAAAGGTTTAAAGTGATTGCGTGTCTTCTATGCTTACTTTGTTTTTGACAAATTAAGTTTTACTTTGTTTTTTCTACTATTGGATAAGTTTATTTTGTCAAAAATAAAGTAAGCATAGCCTAACCCTAAAGTGATTTTATTGTGACAAAAACAAGTGATTTTATTAAGACAAAATAAACATTTGAAATCTTATTAAGACACTGGCCATGTTCGGCTAATAGTTTGTGCAAATGCAGCACAAACTATTCTATTTTGATCTTACAATGAGTATTTAGACATTTATCTAATATTTTATATCGTGCCTTCATAATATTTAATGCTCTTCGAATACAACTTTTTAAGGAAGAAAAATGGCTTAATTCATATTTACACCCTTAAACTTGGCACGTTTTGTCTATTGGCTCCCAAAACATTTTAAAATAACATATCACACATTTATAGTTAGTTTTAAAAACCTATCACATACATATTATTGGCTTTAGAAACCTATCGTATACTTATAGTTCGCTAATTCGGACCTTCTACACACAAAATCATTGATCTGTCATATTTGCCAGATCAGGTGGCATATAGAATGAACTCACGCTTTTTTTTATAGAGCACGCACATACCACCTCATCTTTACACAATGAACTCACGCTCTCTTTTTTTATAGAGCAAGCACATACCACTTCATCTTTCAAAGATGACAAATCAACGATTTTGTGTGCATGAAGTCTGAATGAGCCAATTATAACTATATGATAGGTTTTTAAAGCTAATTATAGGTGTGTGATAAGTTTTTAAAATAAACTACAAAAATATAATGAGTTATTTTAAAAGTTTGGGTACAAATAGTAAAACTTACTAAATTTAATGTATAAATATACATTAAGAAAAAAAAATTAAACAGCAATAAAAACAAAAGAAATAAATAAATAAATAAGAAAAGAAAAACTTTATGAGATGTGGAAATTTAATTTTAGTTTATTAAATAAGTTGACTTCAATCCATTGACCTGAGCTGGCTTTCTTTATCCTGTTCGGCGCAACCATTCACGGCTTTCCCATGGGATAATTGAAAATAATAATTAATTAATATTGAAAAACAAGTACCCTACTAGTTTTGCTACAGGTCACTCCTGTTTGACATTGTTGACCTTTTCATTTTTCATTCGAAAAAGGTGAAATTCTTTCGATCTCGAAGAACAAAACGAAAAAAAAAATCATGCCTCCAAAATAAGAAAAAATACTTAAACATCTAAGTTTCGTATTTACCAATAATCTGAAATTTAACGAATTTAATTTAAAACGAATTTTTTTTCTCCTTGAATTTACTCTAAACGGGTAGTCCATACGGTCCGGTCCATGGACCGGTAGTATGAACTATCCGTTTTACCTAGGTAAAAACGGGTAGCCTACCCGTTTCTACCTAGGCAAAACGGGTAGCCTACCCGTTTTTACTAATTTTTAGACAAAGGACTGTGGTTTCACTAATTTTTAGATAAAGGACTGTGGTTTACTTTTTGTCAAAACGAGGATTGAGGTTTTCAACTTTAGCAAAATAAGTACTTTTTCGATTGATACTATTAAAATCACCATTGACGACTTCAAAAATGACATATTTTAAGAACTACTAATATTCTAAACAACTTTAATTCTTCAACTTTTTTATTTTGAGATTATTTAGATGATGTTTGGTAAAGAGAGAGAAAGTTAATGTTTAGAGAGAGAAAGTTCTAAAAAAGATGATTTTCGAAAATCGAAAATGTAGTTCCATACAAAATATGACATTGAACAACTTTAATTCTTGAAAATTTTCATTTTCAGGTCGTTATAGATGGTTTTAATAGCATTAATCCAATTGCGAAACCTCAATCCTCGTTTTGACAAAAAGTAAACTACAGTCATTTATCTGAAAATTAGTTAAACCATAGGGATTTTATTTGAAATTTACCCTAGAAGTTATTAAGGACATTTTTGAAGGATAAATAACACCCATGGCCACTGAACTTTATTCATAATCAAGGTATTGTTACTAAATTTCAAAATGTAACATAAAAGTCACTCAATTTACATTTTCTAATATTATCACCACTAAATTTCAATTAGCGTCTCAAAATTACCGTTAACGATCTCAAAATGAAAACATCAAAGAATTAAAGTTTCTTAGAATCACATTTACCATAAAACCACATTTTTTATTATTAAAAATCACAATTTTTAGATCCTTCTCTTGCTAAACACTCACATTCTCTCTCCTAACCAAACAACACCTAAATCACCTCAAAATGAAAAGGCTGAAGAATTGAAGTTGCATAGACCATCATCAATCTTGATGTTTTCTATTTTGAGATCATAAACGGTCATTTTGAGGCGTTAATTGAAGTTTAGTGACGATAATGTTGAGTGATTTTTATATTACGTTTTGAAGTTTAATAGTTATACCGTGAAAATGAGTAAAATTCAGTATCCATGGATGTAATTTACCCTATTTTTATACCTTAACCATTTATTTTGAAAGGATATAAATTTTGAAAGAAAAGGAAATCTCACTAGATAGAAGTGAGATTTTCCTTTTTCTTTTTCATTTTCTTTAAAAAAGGAATATAAATTACTTTATTTCCATGACCAAATTAGCAATCAAGGAAAGTATAGTACATGTTAGAAAAGGAAAATTCATAGTGGATATCATTTTCATCAATTATTCACTAGAAATTATCCACAATACTCTTAGCCTCCCAAAATTTGGATGGTATGTATTGCACTTTGAGTTTATAAATACTACATCCATTTTAAAAAATTATATGTCGTTTAAAGAAGAAAAAAAATGAATTATAAATCATTTTTACTAAATTTAACTCATTTTTTTTTAATTTTGTCCTAGCTGAAAATCCTTCATTAAATGACGCAATTTTCCAAGAATATGGAAAGTTTATAAGAGAATATTGTGCTATTTTATAAATTTATCTATTTTAATTGTATTATAATTAATGACAAAAGAGAGAAAATTGTATGAAAATTAGTTATTAAAGAGAAAATTATGGATTAGTATTGTCTTTTTAAGTCTTATTTAATGACTTTTTAATTAATCTTATGTTAAATGACATGTATTTCAGAATGAACGGATTAATATAGATGCAAGTAAGGGAAGAAGAGGAGGAGGATATAATTTAAAAGATAAAATTAATATTTTTAATAGCATGACTACTCACATATTTAACTTTTTATTTTCTTATTTTCTTTGTTTTTTTATTGTGTATGGTCATCTCTGCTTTAAAGTATTTTCAGAGTGAGTTGGATATTTATTAACATGGTACCAAGCCTAGTATATAAAATTTTGGATTTCGGGATTGATATTTTGTGTTTTAAATATCATACAATGCTTAATAAGTGAACTATGTTGCTCCTTACATATGTGAAATGATAACAGGCCAATGAAGGAACATTGCCACGTGTAGTAATCAATACATCCATATCAAAGACAAGGATGGAAGATAACCGTCTCAGACACGTGGATCAATAGGGAAGACTCATCAATTCACTAGAGCTATCATCCTGAGATATACATCATATAGTTGGTAGATACCAAATCACAGTGGTCACACTAGAGGATGTACCTCATTTTACATCTATACACGTGTCTGTGGCATCAGCTAGGGCACAAAAACCGACTTCTCCCTAAAATGCTCTTAGTATCTTATAAACATGACTGTGAAACTAAGGGTATCTCAATACTAAACCCTAGACATCCTTTATTCACCGTCTTCACGCTCTCTTTCTCAGCTAATATAGACATCAAAGTGAAATCGCCAGTTCATGACCCCTTATTTGACTCTTTTTCTATCTTATTGCATGAAGTTGCAGTCGTAAACCCTGCCTCATGAGTTTCGCCTTAAGATTTTCTACACCACGAGGCAATCCTCCCTTTTACTGAAAAGACCTTTTGAAGCGAGTTAAACCTTTATTTACAACACGTAAAATACTCTTAAGGTTTGACAGTTAGAAGTAATTTTACCTCCAACGTCTAAAATGGTGCAACTTTACCCCTAATGTTGGTAGTTTATAATAATTTTACATCTAACATTGACATGTTGGTTCAATTTGAGAAATCATTCATCAAACTGTCTTCTCAGTCACGAACCTTGTCATCTCCAGTGCACATGTGCGTCATTTTATCACGTATAATTAACAAGTCATAAACATAGTTATACACATGAAAAAAATTAAAAACTATACTATGTTCTGTACGAGTTGAACAAACAAAATTAGAAATCCAAATATTTCGTAAAGTTTAAAAATATATTAATCTCTAATTCTATTATGAATTATAAAAAAATGTAATTTTTTTTTGAATCAACTAATATGCAACTGTGTTGAATACGAATTCAAAATATCTGTGTTTTTTTAATAATATATGAAATTAACCCAACTTATCAATGTTAAGGAAAAAATTGCTCTTAACTTCCAACATTAAGGGTAAAATTAGAATATTTTAGATGTTATGTAACACCCTAGTCCAATACCTTGTAGATATTGTCATTTTGAACCAAATCTAACACCTTAGGCTCCACGGCTTTAAAACACGTCTTCATGTATTAGTTTCCAGCTTACTAATAATAAGCCACAGTCACTCTCTCTCCTTTCCGAAGTGGGATTCAGTTCATTCCTGCTTCCATCATCATCTCTTAAGGCCGCTCCTTACTCAGTCCCTCTACCCCAGTACCACCTTCTTTGGACCGAGTCTTTACATGTTAAGGGTAAAACTGCTCCTATCTATCAACGTTATAAGTATTTTTACACTTTAACTCCAAATTAAATACTCTCAAATTATCATGGTTATACCTCAATTGAATCATTTATGAAAGAAAAAAGAAATCTCATTACTTAAAACTTAAAAGTGATATTTTTCTTTTCATTTTCCTTTTCTTTTTACAATTTCTTTAAAAAAGCAATATAAATTACTTTAATTTCCACATAGTCCAATTAGCAATCTAGGAAAGTAGATAGGGTACCACATGGGAAAAGAAATTTCAAAAGTTAGCAATAGTGCCCATCATTTTCATCAATTATTTCCCCTATAGTTTTACTACATAGTCTTTGCTTCATGTGAACCCAATATTTCTATGGTATCTATTCCACTTTGAGTTAATAAATATCACACACTAAGAAGAAAAATAAGAACATATTCTAAGATAAAATATATATGGCTAGTTTTATTTTTAACTCTTGTTTTATTTATTTGTGTATTGTTTTTTCTTTGTTAAGATGTGAAGGAGTTCATGCTTTTGAAGGAAGAAAAATTGCTGAAAATAATGAACATCTTCTTCAACTTCAACTCAATGATTTGCTTCCTTCTCATGCTTGCAAACTCTCCACCACAGGTTTTAATCTATATATTGTACTTCACATTTCGTTATCGGGTTACGAATCGATAGTAGAAAATGACTTGGTTTAGCTTTCGTGGTAGATATCTTAGCTCAATTTTATCATTTTCGAAGGAATTACGTCAATTTTTTTGTTGGTATTTACTTACAAAAACTATATTTTATAGGATAATAATTTATTATAGTTCACATTTCGTTATAATTAATTGGGATATGAGTCGATGGTAGAAAATAACTTGATTTAGCTTTTGTGGTGGATATCTTAGCTCAATTTTATCGTTTTCTAAGGAATTACGTCAATTTTTTTTGTTGGGATTTACTTACAGAATGTAAAATTCAACTGTATTTTATAAGATAAATAATTTATTATAGTTCATATTTTATTATAACTAATCGGGATACAAGTCGGTTTGTAGAAAATAACGAGGTTTGGGTTTTGTGGTGGATATCTTAGGTTTTACCGTTTTCTAAGGAATTTCATCACTAGTTTTTGTTCGTATTTTACTTACACAATGTGAAATTGAACTGTATTTTGTAGCATAAATAATTTATTATACTTCACATTTTGTTATAACTAATTGGGATACGAGTCGATCGTAGAAAATAATTCGATTACTGATACGACAAAATTGAACTATGTTTTATAAGTTAAATAATTTATTATACTTCACGTTTCGTTATAACTAATCAGGATATGGGTCGATCATACTAATCAAGATATGAGTTGATGGTAGAAATAACTCGATTTAGCTTTTATGGTAGATATCTTAGCTTTTACCATTTTCTAAGGAATTCCGTCTCTAATTTTTTTTTTTGTTGGGATTTACTTACAAAAGGTAAAATTAACTATATTTTATAGAGTACATAATTTACTAGTCTTTACATTTTTATTTAGTATATTGTGTAGTCTTTATATTTTAATAATACAATATAATCCTTACATTTTTACTTGATATATTATTTAATCCTTATATTTTAATAATACACTGTTTAGTCCTTAACTTTAGTTCTATTTAACAGTTTAATTTTTCAAATATTTAAATTATTAACCAGTTTAATTCTCCATAAGAAACTAAAATATTGAGTAGAACAAAAATAATAATTTTTTTTGGTAGGGACAAAAATAATAATTAATAAGTGTGAATATATACAATTTCTTCCAAGTTGTTTATTTATATAAATATCCTACTCTAAAACCTATTATTTTATTTTGTTTTGAGTCAACATTTTTTATTTATTTTATTTTTTTGAGGAAATCATTTTTTATTTTAATTTTGGAAAAATGTTTTCAACTTGTGGACTATTTTGCAAGACAAATATAACACTATGTTACCTTTAGCTAAAGTCGACTTTGTGGGGGGAAAAATCTCAAACATGACTTGCAATAAATTAATTTAATAATAATAATTTAGTAAAGAAAATCATATAATAATGATAATTTAGTAAAAAAATTGGAAAAAAAAATCCGATGTTCCGAATTCACTGTTTTCTTCTCTATTATTCTCACAAAATAATGTCATATTTTTTTCGTGGATTCTCTTGATCCACAAAATATATTATTTTAATTAAGTGAGGACCACTTTTTATAAAAGAAATATGGAACGAGACAGGGGGTTCAGATCTTTTTTTCTATCTAGATTGTTGTGATAATAAGATAGACGATAATAAGATAGACGTGTTAAATATTTCAGATTTTATTGAATACTGAATTATTGAGATATGTTTTGGAATAAAATTAAAGATATTTTTGCTAAATTAATCGCATATTCACACCAAAATCTTGAGTTTTTATTCATTTTTATCAAATTTTCTTTTAAAGTTATTGGGTAATATCAATTTTATTTTTTTATTGTAAAAGAGGATGCAATGTTGTTTAATTGTGCTTAGTATTTTTTTTAACAGCGTTTATTTTGATACGAGAAACAACGGTTGATAGCTACTTTAAAAAAATATTAGTAGAATCATAAAAAAAAAATAGCTATCAATAATAATAAACAATAAATAACAACAGTAGAATCAAACACGCCTTTAATCTCATAATAGAAATTTGACTTAATTTTCAAAAATAAATATCAACAGAATTCTTTATCAAACATTAAATTGAATTAGGATTTATACTATGAGTGTAGTATTAGACTATTTTGTACAATAAGAATAAAATCTATTATTTTGTGAAAAAGTAGATGATAAAATTTAGAGGTATGAAAATGGATTATCATGTTACGTAATCTATATATGCCACGTAATTAAATATGCTATAACCACAACAAAAAAAAATTATAATAATATGAAACATGTGTAGTAAACGAGTTTTTTCTACAAATCATTTTATCTTGTCAAAAACTGATAATCTAATAAATTTGTATTAGTTGGAGAAAATGCGACATCCATGAAGGTAGTACACAAGCACGGACCATGCTCACAACTAAGTGAAAATGTTGCGGCTCCCAATTTATTGGAGACACTAATTCAAGATCAAGCTAGAGTTGATTCAATCAATTCAAAGATCTTATGGAGCTCCGACCAGAGCGATGTAAGAGAGACCGATGCCACTAAACTTCCGGCAACCAGCGGTGTTTCACTTGGGACAGGAAATTATGTTGTCACAGTTGGGTTTGGAACTCCTATGAAAAAACTTCCTCTAATATTTGATACTGGAAGTGATCTAACCTGGACTCGATGTACTTCTCGAGATCAATTTAATCCAATCCGGTCCAAATCGTATTTTAACGTCTCTTGCAGTTCTCGTCTTTGTTCTTCTGTTACTACCGCTACAGGTATGTATAGATTATACTCTTTCACGATAGCGTAATTTTCATATTTATGTAGTCTAACGATATATATTAAAATAGTTTATGATATATTTTAGCACACAACTTTTAAATCCTAATTGTAACCAAATTTAACTCTAATATTTTAAGGGAAGTTGCAGATTTATACTTAACATATGAAATGATACAAATTTAACCCTAATGTTTCCAAACAATATCAATTTTAGTCATACATTATCGAAAAATTAGAAAGAACTGGTTTGACAGGTGTTTAACTGCCTTTTTTGTGCTTTCAAATATCAATTATGTCTAAAATATTTAGTGTATTACTTAAAAAAAGTACAAATATTCTCTTAAAATGCTATAAAATAAATATGCTACATATAAATTAATCATTATTTTTTGTCAAACTGTTTAAACTATTTACTGTGTTATTAATTAGTTAAGCTACAAAAAAAAAACAACAATTTTTTTACGAAACTGCTTTAATTTATCGGCAAACTTGTTTAGAATGTTCGATGTGACAGCTAAATAACAGTTAAACCATTCTTTTCAAATTTCCGATAACACGGGGTTAAAATTGATCTTATTTGAAAATATTAGGATTAAAATTCGCACCATTTCATATGTTAAGGGCTAAATCTGCACTTCGCTTGAAACATTCAGATTAAATTAGCCACTATCCCTATATATTTTGTTAATAATAATAATAAATAACTTATGTTGCACGCGTATTAAAATATTATTACATAATTCATAGAATAAATTAAAGGAATAAAGTACCAAAATATGCATATGGTTTTTGAAGAAGTATCAATTTATACTCCACGTACAAAACAACACCAATGTAGGCTCAACGTTTAAAAAAGAATACCAATTAATGTCTCGATAACGAAATGTGACACGTCATTTATATTATTTCGTTAAGTTTTGATTTCTCCCTCCACGTACAATTACAGAACTTAACGGAGTAATATGAATGACGTGTCACGTTCGGTTACCGAGGCCTAAATTTATACTATTTTTTAAACGTTAAACCTATATTGATGTTGTTTTGTATGTGAAACCTATTAGTGCTATTTTGTACGTGAAACCTAAATTGGTACTCTCACAAAAACTATAAGCCTATTTTTGTACCTTATCCCTAAATTAAAACACATTGATACTAGAACCTCATATCCGACTTTGATCGAAGACATCTTCCACATGGAGCTCACTTCTTTATAATCGAGTGATTAATAGATTACATTTTAAGCAAGTTCAGAGGATTATTGAAATATTTTAAGCACGTTGAAGAAGCCATTGCAGCAGTTTAAAATTCTAAACGGACAATTTAGGGCATTTTTAGACAAATTTAGAACAAATGATATATTAAGTCATATAAATAATTTGAATCTCATTATTTTTTTAATTATTTTTTAATCTCATTATTTTTTTAATTATTTTCTTAATTTATTAGATGATATATTAAGATATAAATAGTTTTTTTTTTTTTTTTTTACAAAAGATATTAAATAATTTGAATCTCATTATTTTTATATTTTTTTTTAATTTATCTAATTATTGGGTTTTAATGATAAATGCAGGGAATTCTCCAAAATGTACATCGTCAACATGTGTCTACGGTATCGAATACGGCGACGGATCATACTCCATCGGATTCTTAGCCAAAGAGAAACTGAGCTTAGGATCAGTTGATACATTTGAAAATTTCTACTTCGGCTGCGGCCAAGACAACGACGGTTTATTCGGCGACGCCGCCGGCCTAATCGGTCTCGGCCGAGCTAAACTCTCCATCGTCTCACAAACCGAAACAAAGTACAAAAAACTCTTTTCCTATTGCATCCCATCTTCTTCCTCCACCGGATTCCTCAACTTCGGCGCCTCAATCTCAAAAACCGCTAAATTCACTCCTCTTTCAACAAAATCCTCCGCATCTAGCTTCTACGATCTAGATCTGATCGGAATAACCGTCGGCGGAAAGACGCTCTCAATTCCGCCTTCAGTTTTTTCCACGGCAGGCACAATAATCGACTCCGGCACTGTAATCACGCGGCTTCCACCATCGGCGTACTCCGCTCTCCGATCGACATTCAGGGCGGCGATGTCGAGGTATCCGCTCACAAAGGCCCTATCGATTCTTGATACGTGTTATGATTTTAGTAAATTCAAAACGATCAATGTGCCGAAGATTTTGTTGTCCTTTAATGGAGGGACGAAGTTGGCCGTCGATGTGCAAGGGGTGTTTATTTCGAACGGCGTTCAGCAGGTTTGTTTGGCGTTCGCCGGAAATAACGACGGAAGGGAGAAGGGTATTATTGGAAATACACAGCAGAAGAATTATGAGGTTATTTATGATGTTGGTAGAGGTAAAGTTGGTTTTGCTCCCGGCGCATGTTAGTTGATTTTTATTTTATTTTTTTTAATTAAATGTTAATTAATTTTGAATTTTACAATGTGGTTGTTTTTAATTGTTAATTACTCAATTAAATCTGTTTTTATTTGATGGGATAGTAAAATTTATATGCATGGAGATTACAATTAGTGTTAAAGTTGAGTTTGTAATATGTAAGCTTAATTAATATAAAAGGTTCTAATTTTATAAAATAGATTTTTTTTTTTTTTTGTATTATAAAACTTTATTCATTAATAAAATATTTCATCTCAAATAACATAATTATTAGCTAGGAATAAAGGTTGTGAGATAAGGATAATGATAAATGGTTGAGATAAGGATAAAAATATAATAGTCGAGAATTATTATTCAATGTTTGACATGTGAGATAAGGATGCGGATAAAATAATACATTTTACTATTTTAACCCTACTTAAACTACATAACATTAATTTGAGGGATAAGATGGACTTTTCCATCCTATTAAAGTCGCAGGAGCTTATCCCACCTCCTTATACCACCCCCTCCTGGGTATAGGATTTGAGAGATAAGAAGCTTATCCCTCATTTGTCTCACTCTTCTATCTCCTAAACAAACACGGGATAACTTATCTCGTATTTTTTATCCCTATCCCACCTCCAATATCCCTCATAACAAACACCCCGTAGAGGAATTACTATTAGTTGGTAGATGCCTTCTATACTTACTTTGTTTTTGACAAAGTAAGTTGTACTTTGTTTTTTCTACCATTGGATGAGCTTACTTTGTCAAAGTTCATCATCATCCAATGGTGGAAAAAACAAAGTAAGATTTACTTTTGGAAGTAGATATATATATATATATTTTTAAGGTGTCCGCTATGGTTACTTTGTTTTTTACAAAGTACCATTACTTGGTGTGATTTTCACCATTGGATTAATTTTATGCTCCATCATCCAATGGTGAAAAACACACCAAGTAACGGTACTTTGTAAAAAACAAATTAACCATAGTGGACACCTATTTTAAGGATTATAGTTTATGAATTAAGGGTTTATAATATATTTTTTTAAGGTTTAAGATTTATAAATTGAAATCTTTAATTTATAAATTAAAATATAAAAATATACTTTATTAATCGTCAATAAGTCATTATTTTTTATATATAAATAAAGTATATTTTTATATTTTAATTTATAAATTAAAGATTTCAATTTATAAATCTTAAACCTTAAAAAAATATATTATAAACCCTTAATTCATAAACTATAATCCTTAAAACATATTAAAAAAAATAATAATTTACTTAATTTAGTTTAATATAATTCAAATTAGTACTTTAAATTGTGGTGAAATTCTTAGCCTAGTGGTTGAAAGTATACCTATGACTATGGAGATTATAAGTTTGAATCACATCCGTATGGAGTAGAATTTTTTTTTTTAATGCAAGAGAATTGTGCGTACTTTTTTTAAAAAAAATTATTACTCTACATAATGATATATAATTTTGTAGAACTAATTTTCTCAATAAATTTCTCAACAACTAAATGGCAGGTATGAAAGACTAACCAAGACTTGAGAAAAGCCCCTTAAAATCTTAATAACCAAAAAGTCTGAGTTGACATATAATTTGGACTTCTACATGAATATCACAAATGGTCACAAAATTACAATTAAATTATATATAAACTAGATTTTCTGTATATGTTATATAATAAATAAAATACAAACGAAGGAAAATATCAATATTCTCAAAAGATAGAATTGAGGAATCTCGATTCAACTTTCTCTCACCATCACTTCCCATAAGCAAAAGGTCGCTCAATACTTCAACCGACATATTTGATCGCGCCATTTCATAGTCGGAGATCTGGTCCCCCGAGACACTGCAACCTCAGTCTCCATTAGGAAACAGTAAACTGAGATAGACTTGGGAATAACCATATATCGTCTCAAAGTACATCTCTTTCAGTACCTACAAACTATCCCAACCAACGGGAAAACCCCCTAGATAATGCTTGGAATGAACAAATGCTAAGGCGGTATTATCAATAAATGCACACATTTTACATCAGTCTTGATATAATTGTCATCTATTTACAAGTAAAGCATAAATATGAAATGGTATCAACACTTTTCGGGCACCTTGTGCATGCGAGTTCTCAAAACAGATCAAAGCCTGCATACCAAATGGTATCAACACTTTCCGATGCAAGTGCCCAAAATAGATCAAAGCCTGCATACCGAATGGTATCAGCACTCTTCAGGAACCTTGTGAATACAATGGCCCACAAAAAATAAAGCATGTGTACCGAAGGGTATCAATATTATTTTTGGGTAAAAATTCATGTACCAAACAAGCATCATACACATGCAAACACAAAGAATAACAAAGTTGCACCAAACGAGAAATTGACCTTTTCGATTCATTAGAAATCTAACAATACAAAGGGAGGAAAAGGTTAATATTCACAACTTGTATATACAAAAATAAGCTAATGCAATTCCAAAGATCACCTTGCTGGCATCACGTTAGCCCAAATTGGTATTATGACCATTCTGCTATAGATCATACCATACCCTGATAACATTGTGATATTATCCCAAGGATCAAAAGGGATATTTGCTTAAAGAACGCCACGTGTTGGTCGCTTGATACCGGAATTCCGTGGCGTATCGAAGTAAAGAGATCCGACGGGCGGATCACCTAGAACTCGCCAAGAGAGACCCGCTAGCGAACCTGTGAGGCGGATCTCCATAAGCTCTCAACCCGCCATGAGAACGGCTGGGCCGACCTTGTAATAAAGACCATTAATGAGCTATCAATTAGCTAACCGCCAACTTAAGGGTAACCAGTAACCGCCATTAATGGGGAATTAATAGAGACTTTCTAGTTACCGAGAGTTACAACTTCATGACTATATATAGCCTATGTCTCAGGCTATCAAGGTACACACATTCATCTTTACCCTTTGTCAATTCAGTTTGCACTCTCGTTCATCCTTACTGACTTTGGCATCGGAGCTTCCCCCCGTCGAACCCAACGACGCCCCCACAGGAACAGAAGCTGACCTGAATTTCTCCACAAGTCATCAATTGGTGCGGTGAACGTGGAATCCTTAACCAAATAAAGGGTTTTTTCGTTCACTTTAAAAGGATATGGCGACTGGAGAACCAAACCCCACATCGGGGGAAGAAACACCATTAGTAACACAATCAAGCCAACCTGTAACTAGTGCCGGTCGTGCTGATTCAAGTGCTCCCACTACACAAGCTGAAAGTAGCGTCTCTGATAAGTGTCTATTTCAGCGATAAAATACCCACTTGTTATGCTATTTGTTAGCCGATTTGATTGTTATCACGGGTTTTATTGCTTGTTTTGTGTATTATGCCTCTACATGGACTTATTATGAAGAAAGGAGCTGAATTGGGGCTATTTGGAGCTAATTTGACTAAAGATAAAATTTGGAACTGTTTTAAAGACCTGAAGTCGAAACTGGGAGTTAGTCTTGCACAAGACTAAGAAGCAGACGGGCAGAAATCTTTCCAAATAAATCAAGTGCGAATATGTTCAATTCCATCACGTTTTCAGGTGTCTATTAAAGAGTTTTAAGCCTAAAAATCAGGAAGGAAGAAGTCAAGTAGTATTAGGAAGTTAGAATATTTATTTTTTATAATTAACTAGTATTTATCTCATAATTAGGGTTGGAGAACTCCTATAAATAGGAGAGGATCTATCTCTAAGGAGGGTAGAGTTTTAAATTCCGTTTTATAATCAAAATTCGGTTTTACATTCAGTTTTCATTCCGTTTTTAGTTTTTAGGTTTAGCTTTTATTTTTTTATTCTCTCTTTCACAAGAGAGAAAGTGTTATTCTCCATGGCTATTCATAGCTAAACTTCTATTTTCAGTTAAAGGTTAATTCAAAGGAGGTTTTCTTCATTATTGTGAGGCTTTTGTGCTTTAATTCTTATCTTACCGCTTATTTGTTCATTGCATTTTAGGGATTTATTCTCAATTGATTACTCATTCTTCGAATGATAACTGCAGGTCGTTCTTTGAATTGGATTGTCATACGACTGAATTGGTAAAGTTAGAGTTTTACCTAAACGAACCAATCATAGTAGCAATCGATAATATAAATTAAGTTAGTTTTGTATTTGAAAGAATATATTCAGATTTGACAACCTGAGATTGTCTTTCATGTGACATTAATACAAAACTAATTGGGTTTATTTGAGTCGAATGAACAAGTAACTTAGTTTTTGAATCATCGTCGCTGAGAGTCGGTTGGCTAAGGTCGGGTTCTTCTAATTCATAAGGCTGTCAATGGATTGAATCTTGACCACTGAGGCTGGATTATTTATTGATTAGGAACTAGTTATTTGCCGTGCTTGACTAGTTTAATATTAAGGAAGAATACTCCAAACTGATCCGGTATGTGTATAAGAGTCTATTTTATCTGTCAATGATCAAGACTAATTGAATTCCTTGCCTGAGAACCCCTTAGCTGAAATCTTCTTTATTTATCATATTCAATTTTGATTTTGTTATTTTTGTTGACTTAGTTCAGCAATCTACTCAAACCCCCTTTATTTAATTTTATTGTCTTCTTGATTATTAATTTAGTTAAATCAGTACTAATCCTTTGGGTTCGACCTTTGCTTACCCTTTTTACAAATCCATATTTCGGTCTAGTAAAGTTATAATTATTTTTGGTGGATTCGACACCCGTCAAATTTTGGCGCCGTTGCCGGGGATTAGTTTAACTTGCTTTAATTTTATTAATAATCAGGTTTGTATTTTTTTGTTCATTTGAGTGATTTTTCATAATTATGGATCATGTGCTTCAACTCATCAATGAGTAGCGCTGGAATTCTGATCCACACTATTCTCCATGTCCCAATTTCTTTTGGAACCAATCAAGTTCAGATAATTATCAATCATATTCTATTAATTCGTCAACCTCTGGTATGTCCCTCGATGAAATTGTTTTGAATTTGGCCACTCCAATTTTAGTTCATGATTATGCGTTAGAGGAAGATGAAATAATAGAAAATGATAAGCTAATTGATGATAAAAATTTCATAGCTGTCAATGAGTTAGTTTATTCAAAGGATTTTTATGTTTTGGATGCAAGTAATTCAATCATAAATTCACAGAAATTTTTTCCAATTGACTCATCTAAGGCTAATGAAAATTTGGATATTCAAGAGGGTATAATTTTATATCCAATTGAATTTCATTGTGTTTTTCAGGTTGGCTTGATTGATTCCACTATGCATGAAAAGAGTAACTCGGACAATCTTGAAAATATTTTTGGTTATGATTGGGATGGAAAGGAGGATGAACGGTTAGGAATTGGATAATGTAAAATTACAAACGTCTGGCCAAAGACGTTAAATAGAGGCGCTTCTGGGAGGCAGCCCATTGTTTAGCTTTAATACAGCTAAACTGTTACTTTTTAGATTTAAATTCTTTTTTATTTTGATTATTCTTGTTTGATCTTCTTTCTTAATGGATTTGCTTTTCTTTTATTTATTCTTTCCAGGAACTTCATGGATAACAAGTGCTTAAATATGGACAGATATAGGCTCAAGTACTTCAAATACCGTTAACTTCATTCTGCCACCATCATTGAGGAAGAGATGCTAGCCACCAAACAATGATAAAATCTACAATCCACTAATTCCTTATGTAGACGATCCTCCACCAGAATTAAGTGATAACATCGCTAATTGCAGCCAAGACAAATGACTCCACTACATCATCGAATGGCTATTCAAATCAGGGCAGTACCCCTCTCTCTTTCATTTAATTTTTTTTTATTGCCCTTCATCCTATAATCATGTTTTATTCCGCATTGAGGACAATACGAGAATTAAGTGTGAGGTATTTAGGGGTCTCTAATCCAATTAGTACTGATGCTTTGCTTTTTTTTGCTATGATTTTCATGCTGGTATGTTTGGGATTAAATTTCTGAATTTGCTGCAGAAATTTTCTGAGTTAATTGATGCAAATTTTCTGAGTTAATTGATGAAATTTTCTGGTTTTGGTGCTAATTTGCTGCTTAATTTTGGGTGAATTATCTATTTTTGCTGCTGGTATATTTGAGATTAAATTTGTGAATTTGCTGCTTAAATTTCCTTAGTTTGCTGCTAAAATTTTCCAAGTTTATTGATGCAATCTCTAGTTTTTGGCACTGATTCACTGCTGTAAATTTATGAATTTGCTGCTGCAAAATTAGGCATAATTTTATCAGAAAATATGCTCGAGTCTAGTGTGAGGTGTCCACTTCTTGCTTCGTCCCTAAAACTACCAATGCTAGCTCTCTGTTTTGCGCTCAATTGAAACTAGGTTGCCGACTTAGTACTGAAATCCTTAAGTTTTGTATTGAGTAAGGTTATTGATTTCAAAGGGTCAGGATTGCATAATTGCCTTAAAGATGCATATGAACTACTTGATTAATCTCCCTTTACATGGAAAGATGTTTTAAATGAAGCAACACCACTTGTATCCCTATTTTTGGAAAGACTTTGAGCCTAAATGCAAGAACAAAATACATTACACTTTGTTCTATTTTTCTGAGTGTTGTCCAATTTTAGTTTGAAATTCTAGAACTTGCCATGTTATGCATTTCGAGACCACATCTGATGAATTTGAGCATTAAAAATGATAAGGGCAGTAGGTTTTTTTTCTTAGCCATTTCAAATAAATTTGAACCCTTAGTCTTGCTCAAGACTAACAAAAATAACAGTATCCAGCCCTTAGTTTAGCCATATTTGAGCCTTTTCCCCATTCTTGACACAACCCTTGTTTGAGTCCTTTGGTCAGGGACAATTTAGCCTTCAGATTCTGTATATTCTTTGAGTTTATTCAATGTTTAGTTGCTGTTTTGAGCAATTTCCGTGTTCGAAAACCACAAGTTCATCAAAGTATAAGGATTCAATTGAATAGTCCTTTAGTTATAGTATATGTGGGTGTGCTTCAAAAAGTGTCTAAATAGACATTAGTCTGCAAAATAGCAGCTTTCTTGTTCTAGTTCAAAGGTTTCCTATATTAAAAAAAAATCAAAAAAAAAAGCCTCAGAAAAAAAAGAAGAAAAAAAAAGTCAGAAGCATAAAAAAAAGAAGAAAAAAAGAAGAAAAAGAAACAAAGAAAAATTTCTTGTTAGTTTTTTTCATTTCAGTCTGTTTATAGTTGTTTAAGTTCATCTTGAATATTCATTCTGAAGTTTGAGAATTGCAAGTCGTTTGTAAATAATTAAGCTTTGATTTCCATTTTGGCCATTTTCAGAGTAGAATGTACATTTTTACTACTCTCGGTTTCCCTTTCTCCATCCTGTCCTTTCCAAACCTTACCCCCAACCTATATTACACCCTGTTTTAAGTCCCTTTGATTTAGTGTCTTGAATTCATACTAAGTGGTGGAGATTTGATATATTGGCAAGCTTATGGTAATTTCATTCTAGGTTGTGAATTGAGCGATTTCTTGAAAAATTAATCATAGCCTAAAACACTTGACTGTAATGAGTGACCTCTGTGAGGGTGCTGCTGATTTTAATTCATCTCTCATGTACATGGTCAAAAGCTTATTTGATGAGATTTTTCAAGTAGTTACATTGTGTATTTAAACAAGAATAAATTCTTGACTTGGAGAGTTAATGGCTGATAATCTTTGCATTATGAGGGGGGATCGGAAAAGGTTAGTAAACACGAAATCATTAGAGCTAAGAACTGTGGACATGATCTGGTATGCTTGAGGACAAGCATTGGGCAAGTGTGAGGTGTTTGATAAGTGTCTATTTCAGCGATAAAATACCCACTTGTTATGTTATTTGTTAGCCGATTTGATTGTTATCACGGGTTTTATTGCTTGTTTTGTGTATTATGCCTCTACAGGGACTTATTATGAAGAAAGGAGCTGAATTGGGGCTATTTGGAGCTAATTTGACTAAAGATAAAATTTGGAACTGTTTTAAAGACCTGAAGTCGAAACTGGGAGTTAGTCTTGCACAAGACTAAGAAGCAGACGGGCAAAAATCTTTCCAAATAAATCAAGTGCGAATATGTTCAATTCCATCACGTTTTCAGATGTCTATTAAAGAGTTTTAAGCCTAAAAATCAGGAATAAAGAAGTCAAGTAGTATTAGGAAGTTAGAATATTTATTTTTTATAATTAACTAGTATTTATCTCCTAATTAGGGTTGGAGAACTCCTATAAATAGGAGAGGATCTATCTCTAAGGAGGGTAGAGTTTTAAATTCCGTTTTATAATCAGAATTCGGTTTTACATTCAGTTTTCATTCCGTTTTTAGTTTTTAGGTTTTGCTTTTATTTTTTTATTCTCTCTTTCACAAGAGAGAAAGTGTTATTCTCCATGGCTATTCATAGCTAAACTTCTATTTTCAGTTAAAGGTTAATTCAAATGAGGTTTTCTTCATTATTGTGAGGCTTTTGTGCTTTAATTCTTATCTTACCGCTTATTTGTTCATTGCATTTTAGGGATTTATTCTCAATTGATTATTCATTCTTCGAATGATAACTGCAGGTCGTTCTTTGAATTGGATTGTCATACGGCTGAATTGGTAAAGTTAGAGTTTTACCTAAACGAACCAATCATAGTAGCAATCGATAATATAAATTAAGTTAGTTTTGTATTTGAAAGAATATATTCAGATTTGACAACCTGAGATTGTCTTTCATGTGACATTAATACAAAACTAATTGGGTTTATTTGAGTCGAATGAACAAGTAACTTAGTTTTTGAATCGTCGTCGCTGAGAGTCGGTTGGCTAAGGTCGGGTTCTTCTAATTCATAAGGCTGTCAATGGATTGAATCTTGACCACTGAGGCTGGATTATTTATTGATTAGGAACTAGTTATTTACCGTGCTTGACTAGTTTAATATTAAGGAAGAATACTCCAAACTGATCCGGTATGTGTATAAGAGTCTATTTTATCTGTCAATGATCAAGACTAATTGAATTCGTTGCCTGAGAACCCCTTAGCTGAAATCTTCTTTATTTATCATATTCAATTTTGATTTTGTTATTTTTGTTGACTTAGTTCAACAATCTACTCAAACCCCCTTTATTTAATTTTATTGTCTTCTTGATTATTAATTTAGTTAAATCAGTACTAATCCTTTGGGTTCGACCTTTGCTTACCCTTTTTACAAATCCATATTTCGGTCTAGTAAAGTTATAATTATTTTTGGTGGATTCGACACCCGTCAAATTTTGGCGCCGTTGCCGGGGATTAGTTTAACTTGCTTTAATTTTATTAATAATCAGGTTTGTATTTTTTTGTTCATTTGAGTGATTTTTCATAATTATGGATCATGTGCTTCAACTCATCAATGAGTAGCGCTGGAATTCTGATCCATACTATTCTCCATGTCCCAATTTCTTTTGGAACCAATCAAGTTCAGATAATTATCAATCATATTCTATTAATTCGTCAACCTCTGGTATGTCCCTCGATGAAATTGTTTTGAATTTGGCCACTCCAATTTTAGTTCATGATTATGCGTTAGAGGAAGATGAAATAATAGAAAATGATAAGCTAATTGATGATAAAAATTTCATAGCTGTCAATGAGTTAGTTTATTCAAAGGATTTTTATGTTTTGGATGCAAGTAATTCAATCATAAATTCACAGAAATTTTTTCCAATTGACTCATGTAAGGCTAATGAAAATTTGGATATTCAAGAGGGTATAATTTTATATCCAATTGCATTTCATTGTGCTTTTCAGGTTGGCTTGATTGATTCCACTATGCATGAAAAGAGTAACCCGGACAATCTTGAAAATATTTTTGGTTATGATTGGGATGGAAAGGAGGATGAACGGTTAGGAATTGGATAATGTAAAATTACAAACGTCTGGCCAAAGACGTTAAATAGAGGCGCTTCTGGGAGCCAGCCCATTGTTTAGCTTTAATACAGCTAAATTGTTACTTTTTAGATTTAAATTCTTTTTTATTTTGATTATTCTTGTTTGATCTTCTTTCTTAATGGATTTGCTTCTCTTTTATTTATTCTTTCCAGGAACTTCATGGATAACAAGTGCTTAAATATGGACAGATATAGGCTCAAGTACTTCAAATACCTTTAACTTCATTCTGCCACCATCATTGAGGAAGAGATGCTAGCCACCAAACAATGATAAAATCTACAATCCACTAGTTCCTTATGTAGACGATCCTCCACCAGAATTAAGTGATAACATCGCTAATTGCAGCCAAGACAAATGACTCCACTACATCATCGAATGGCTATTCAAATCAGGGCAGTACCCCTCTCTCTTTCATTTAATTTTTTTTATTGCCCTTCATCCTATAATCATGTTTTATTCCGCATTGAGGACAATACGAGAATTAAGTGTGAGGTATTTAGGGGTCTCTAATCCAATTAGTAGTGATGATTTGCTTTTTTTTTTGCTATGATTTTCATGCTGGTATGTTTGGGATTAAATTTCTGAATTTGCTGCAGAAATTTTCTGAGTTAATTGATGCAAATTTTCTGAGGTAATTGATGAAATTTTCTGGTTTTGGTGCTAATTTGCTGCTTAATTTTGGGTGAATTATCTATTTTTGCTGCTGGTATATTTGAGATTAAATTTGTGAATTTGCTGCTTAAATTTCCTTAGTTTGCTGCTAAAATTTTCCAAGTTTATTGATGCAATCTCTAGTTTTTGGCACTGATTCACTGCTGTAAATTTATGAATTTGCTGCTGCAAAATTAGGCATAATTTTATCAGAAAATATGCTCGAGTCTAGTGTGAGGTGTCCACTTCTTGCTTCGTCCCTAAAACTACCAATGCTAGCTCTCTGTTTTGCGCTCAATTGAAACTAGGTTGCCGACTTAGTACTGAAATCCTTAAGTTTTGTATTGAGTAAGGTTATTGATTTCAAAGGGTCAGGATTGCATAATTGCCTTAAAGATGCATATGAACTACTTGATTAATCTCCCTTTATATGGAAAGATGTTTTAAATGAAGCAACACCACTTGTATCCCTATTTTTGGAAAGACTTTGAGCCTAAATGCAAGAACAAAATACATTACACTTTGTTCTATTTTTCTGAGTGTTGTCCAATTTTAGTTTGAAATTCTAGAACTTGCCATGTTATGCATTTCGAGACCGCATCGGATGAATTTGAGCATTAAAAATGATAAGGGCAGTAGGTTTTTTTTCTTAGCCATTTCAAATAAATTTGAACCCTTAGTCTTGCTCAAGACTAACAAAAATAACAGTATCCAACCCTTAGTTTAGCCACATTTGAGCCTTTTCCCCATTCTTGACACAACCCTTGTTTGAGTCCTTTGGTCAGGGACAATTTAGCCTTCAGATTCTGTATATTCTTTGAGTTTATTCAATGTTTAGTTGCTGTTTTGAGCAATTTCCGTGTTCGAAAACCACAAGTTCATCAAAGTATAAGGATTCAATTGAATAGTCCTTTAGTTATAGTATATGTGGGTGTGCTTCAAAAAGTGTCTAAATAGACATTAGTCTGCAAAATAGCAGCTTTCTTGTTCTAGTTCAAAGGTTTCCTATATTAAAAAAAATAAAAAAAAAAGCCTCAGAAAAAAAGAAGAAAAAAATAGTCAGAAGCATAAAAAAAAGAAGAAAAAAAAGAAGAAAAAGAAACAAAGAAAAATTTCTTGTTAGTTTTTTTTCATTTCAGTCTGTTTATAGTTGTTTAAGTTCATCTTGAATATTCATTCTGAAGTTTGAGAATTGCAAGTCGTTTGTAAATAATTGAGCTTTGATTTCCATTTTGGCCATTTTCAGAGTAGAATGTACATTTTTACTACTCTCGGTTTCCCTTTCTCTATCCTTTCCTTTCCAAACCTTACTCCCAACCTATATTACACCCTGTTTTAAGTCCCTTTGATTTAGTGTCTTGAATTCATACTAAGTGGTGGAGATTTGATATATTGGCAAGCTTATGGTAATTTCATTCTAGGTTGTGAATTGAGCGATTTCTTGAAAAATTAATCATAGCCTAAAACACTTGACTGCAATGAGTGACCTCTGTGAGGGTGCTGCTGATTTTAATTCATCTCTCATGTACATGGTCAAAAGCTTATTTGATGAGATTTTTCAAGTAGTTACATTGTGTATTTAAACATGAATAAATTCTTGACTTGGAGAGTTAATGGCTGATAATCTTTGCATTATGAGGGGGGATCGGAAAAGGTTAGTAAACACGAAATCATTAGAGCTAAGAACTGTGGACATGATCTGGTATGCTTGAGGACAAGCATTGGGCAAGTGTGAGGTGTTTGATAAGTGTCTATTTCAGCGATAAAATACCCACTTGTTATGCTATTTGTTAGCCGATTTGATTGTTATCATGGGTTTTATTGCTTGTTTTGTGTATTATGCCTCTACAGGAACTTATTATGAAGAAAGGAGCTGAATTGGGGCTATTTGGAGCTAATTTGACTAAAGATAAAATTTGGAACTGTTTTAAAGACCTGAAGTCGAAACTGGGAGTTAGTCTTGCACAAGACTAAGAAGCAGACGGGCAGAAATCTTTCCAAATAAATCAAGTGCGAATATGTTCAATTCCATCACGTTTTCAGAAAGAATATATCACTGTTTTAACGAACCAATCATAGTAGCAATCGATAATATAAATTAAGTTAGTTTTGTATTTGAAAGAATATATTCAGATTTGACAACCTGAGATTGTCTTTCATGTGACATTAATACAAAACTAATTGGGTTTATTTGAGTCGAATGAACATGGAACTTAGTTTTTGAATCGTCGTCGCTGAGAGTCGGTTGGCTAAGGTCGGGTTCTTCTAATTCATAAGGCTGTCAATGGATTTAATCTTGACCACTGAGGCTGGATTATTTATTGATTAGGAACTAGTTATTTGCCGTGCTTGACTAGTTTAATATTAAGGAAGAATACTCCAAACTGATCCGGTATGTGTATAAGAGTCTATTTTATCTGTCAATGATCAAGACTAATTGAATTCCTTGCCTGAGAACCCCTTAGCTGAAATCTTCTTTATTTATTATATTCAATTTTGATTTTGTTATTTTTGTTGACTTAGTTCAGCAATCTACTCAAACCCCCTTTATTTAATTTTATTGTCTTCTTGATTATTAATTTAGTTAAATCAGTACTAATCCTTTGGGTTCGACCTTTGCTTACCCTTTTTACAAATCCATATTTCGGTCTAGTAAAGTTATAATTATTTTTGGTGGATTCGACACTCGTCAAGTCTCACCAGATGCATTCATCAACATGTGTGCAGAAGCAATAGGTAGGGAGTTTGGTCCTGAGGTAGGTAATCGCCTACGATCATTCATGATCATTCCTCCGCTCTGGAGCATGACGCCCACGTCTACGATATCTTCATGGCCCCAGGCGACTATAGGATCAAACGCCCTCAATTCTTCATTTCTCCAAGCTCATAATACGGAATCCATGATAACTTCCACGGCAGCGCTTGGGGATCTACCGCTCAATCGGGAACTATTCCCTGCTGGCGCAGGAGGAAGTCAAAGGAATGATCAAACTCTTCCTGGCGGGTCTGTAAGTCAGGGGATAAACCTAGGCGGGTCAACTGTCCCAAGGCGGCCACGATCGACTCTCTCCTTAGGTGGATCAGAAGGGTGAAGGCACAAAAAGCGTAGAAAAGAGAAAAGTAGGCGGTCCGAGTCACCTTTGCCTCGGAGACCGAGATCTTCCCGCAAGGGTAGATCACCCCCATCTACTGGACGTAGACAGAGCAAAAGGCCCGTAGAGATACCACGTTCGGATAAGCCACCACCACCGCCACACCAAGGGGATGATAGACACCTTCCCTCAGAAGGCCATGGAGGGGGTAACGGTACAGCTCCTCCTGGCGGACAGGGAGGAGGAGGTGGAGGTGGAGGTGGCGGCAGACGTGGAAGCGGAGGCGGATGATCACCCTCGGATCCGTCTTCTGGATCCAACTCTTCATCTTCTCCAAGTAGATCTCCACGGAGGGGACGCCCAAGGATGGAGAATTTTGACGACAGAGTTCGGGCTGCGGTGCTCCGCATGAATGAGGAGAATGCCAGGCATAACCCATTCGCCAATAGGGATTCGCCCTTCACGGCTTGGATTGAGACAGAAGAAACGGATAGGAATTTTAAAGTACCTAATCTCCCTATATACACGGGTGCTGACAACCCAGAGGCCCACGCCAGGAAATATCGAATACTGCTTCGCCTTAACCATGCAATGGAACCAGTGCTATGCAAAATGTTTGTCACCACATTAGGAGGTCCCGCTTATGACTGGTTCCAATCTCTACCTCCTGGCTCGATAGACAGTTAGGATCAACTAAGCAGAGAGTTTTGTGCTAAATTCGCCGGCTGTATCCCTCCAGTGGTCAAGTCACGGAAGCTTTTTGAGTTAAAACAGAAGGCTAACGAATCTCTTCGAGAGTATGTAAACACTTTCAACAAATTGTGCATACAAATGGTTGATGTGGATATCTCCATGGCAGTGGAATCTCTGGTAAAGAACACAACTTGTAAGAGTTTACAGGAGGATCTAATTCGAAAGAAGCCCAGTAGCATGGCTGAATTGATGGAACGCTGCAAGGACTTTATGGAGGTGGATGACATTCGCCGCGAATCACTATCTCCGCCTAGAAAGGACAAAGGCGAATCTCGCCACCGAGATAGAGAAAAGGAGAAGCACCAAGACTCCTCCTCTAGAGGCCGGCGAAAGGGTTCAAAGAATAAATCGATGTTTGTCACGTCCTTCACGCCTCTCAATGCCTCTAAGAGCGAAGTGCTCATGTGGATAGAGAACAACCAGCACAAACGGAGCATTTCATACCCCGATCCAAAAGGGGGGGAGTACACCAACACTGGTAAAAATCCTAAAAATTATTGTAAATATCACAGGAAAAATGGCCATGACACAGACGCATGCTGGGAGTTAGCCCGTGAAATAGAGCGTCTCATTGAGAGAGGCAAATTGGATCGGTTCATCCAAAATGATGGCAAGAAGGGAGATGGTGATAGATCCAGAGATGACCCAAAGAAGAAAGGAAAAGGGACCATCAATGTCATAGCAGGCGGACCTGGGTACCAACCAGTACTGAAAAAGGCAAAGACCACCGCTCTTGATAGGGCATCATTGAATCGCCCCTTTGCAGATGTAGGTCCGGAGATCTCTCCTCATGCAGATGCCTTGGTCATTACTATGATGGTGGAAGGCTGGGAGATGAAAAGAGTGATGATAGATACTGGGAGTTCGTGCAATGTCATCACAAGGGGAGCATTCGCCAAACTAATGGTAGACCCGATCCAGGTGGAAACCACCATAGTAGACATCCTGGGAGTGACGGGACACACCATTCGCACGAAAGGCCAAGTAACATTAGATTGTGAGTTAGCAGATGACGAACAAGTCTGGAAAGGTGATCTGGAATTCTCTATCCTGGATGGTCAGTTAGCCTATAATATGATCCTTGGGCGACCTTTTATCTCTGAAGCGGCGGCCCTTATCTCCATACGCCACTTAACTCTTTACATCCCCACGGCCAAGGGAGGTGTAATGATCAAAGGAAGTCAAAAGGTGGCTCAGGAGACGTACTCAGCGTCACTAACGATTCGCCCACAGTCTAAAGATGAGGACGAGGAAGAACTGGTCACAATGGCCTTGGGCGAAACAGAGATGTACCTCATGGCGGATGAAAAACAGGTACGAATGGCTAAAGGGCTCAAAGGAGAAATTAAAGAAGCAATCACCAAAGTTCTCCGCGAGGCAGAAGACGTCTTTGCATGGAAGGATGAGATTCTTCCCGGGATTAGTCCAGATGTGATAACTCACAAACTCAACATTGACAAAGATGCAGTTCCGGTTGCCCAAAAACGGAGAAACCACGGCCTAAAGAGGCAGAAGGTGATAGAAGAGGAAATCACCAAGCTCCTGCGGGCGGATGCCATTGAAGAGGTGCTTTACACACAATGGCTGGCGAATGTCGTTCTAGTGAAGAAAGCAGGCGGATCATACCGCATGTGTATTGACTTTACAGATCTCAACAAAGCTTGCCCAAAAGACAACTATCCTTTGCCGTGTATCGATATCCTCGTAGATGGAACCGCAGGACATGCTATGTACTCCTTCACTGACGTAAAGTCCAGTTATCACCAAATCCCAATGGAGCCTTCAGATAGAATCAAAACCTCGTTCGTGACTCACCAAGCCACTTATTGCTTCAAAGTCATGCCCTTTGGGCTTAAGAACGCATGAGCAACCTATCAACGGATGATGAACAAGATATTCGCGGAAAGCAAAGGTGATAACTACTCCGTCTATGTAGATGATATGATCATCAAAAGCACCACCGTGGAAAAACATGCAGATGATGTAAGGGAGGTATTGGGCGTACTCCGACGTCACAATATTAAGCTGAACCCAGAAAAATGTACCTTTGGTGCAACGTATGGAAAGTTCTTGGGATTCATGATTAGCGAGAAGGGAGTGAGCCCAAATCCGGACAAGATCAAGGCCATTCTGGAGATGCAAGCGCCACGGAACATCAGGGAAGTGCAGCGCCTTAATGGGCGGATCGTAGCCTTGGGCAGGTTTATCTCCTGTTCAGCCCGTAGATGTCAGCCCTTTTATGAGGTGATCAAGAAACAAAAGGCATTCGAGTGGAATGAGGATTGCGAAAAAGCTTTCGAGGGAATCAAGCGATTTCTCACAGAACCGCCCATGATGAGCCGTCCTCTGAAAGATGAGAACCTCTACATGTATGTCTCTGTTACAGACAAAGCGGTTTGCACGGTCATGATAAGGGAAGAGGACGGCCATCAGTATCCAATTTATTACGTGAGCAAAGTATTAAAGGATGCTGAAACCAGATACTCCAAGCTTGATAAAATGGCATTGGTTGTTGTCACCACGGCAATCCGCCTTAGGCCATACTTTCAGGCTCATACTGTCATAGTTCGAACAAACATACCCATGAGGAAGGTATTACAAAAACCGGACACTTCAGGCAGATTGATGGAATGGGCAATCCGCCTTGGAGAGTTTGATGTACGATACGAGAGCAGATCAGCCTTGAAGAGTCAAGTCTTGGCAGACTTTGTGAATGAATTCACAGAAGAAGGGATGAATCTCCCCAAATCTCAGGTTGAGGAATGGACGATGTACACAGACGGAGCTTCCTCAGCAGAAGGAGCTGGTATAGGCATCGTAATCAGAGGCCCCCAATATATAAAACTAAGGTACGCAGCAAAATTGGATTTCATAGCAACTAACAATGCAGCGGAGTATGAGGCCTTAATATTAGGACTACGCCTGCTAAAAGAAATCACTCCCGAGCGGATTGTGATCTATAGTGACTCCAAGTTGATGGTCAACTAGGTGATCAAAAACTACGAAGTAAAGGATGAGGTTTTGGCCAAATACGTTGCTGAAGTTAAAAAATTGATGGATCACCTTGAAGCCAAAGAAACTAAATGGAAGTTGATCCATGTACCTCGCGGATCAAACACTGAAGCAGATCATCTAGCTAAAATGGCTTCCAGCAAGGAGAATTGGGTAGATCCGCAATGTCCATTCGAAGTTAAGGAAGCTCCGACATTCGCCTCGAAAGAAGTATCCCTACTCACGACAGTAGAGGGTGATTGGAGGTCCGCCATCCGCTTGTATCTCCTAGACGGAGCACTACCTACGGACAAAGAAGAGGCTCGGCGGATAGTCAGGAAGGCGGCTTATTTCTCTATGGTAAATGACCACCTCTATAGAAAATCTTTTAGCCATCCTTGGTTAAAATGCATTTTGCCAGAAGAGGGACAACAAGTCCTCAAGGAGCTGCACGAAGGAGCATGTGGAGCCCATGAGGCATCCGCCTCCATCTTAAAAAAGTCCAGGCTAGCAGGATTTTATTGGCCCACAACAGAACTTGATGCACAGAAACTGGTGGAATCTTGCCATAGTTGTCAGATTCATGCGAATGAATCTCATACTACCAAACATCCCCAAAGGCCCATCCTTGAAGGTCAACCCTTTGCCCTTTGGGGAATTGACATCATTGGGCCATTTCCTCCCACTCGTAGGCAAATGAGGTATGTGGTAGTAGCCGTAGATCACTTCACCAAGTGGGTAGAGGCTGAAGCTGTCTCCTCCATCACTGCTGAAAGAATGGTAGAGTTCGTCAAAGATAATATCGTGGGAAGATATGGCGTTCCTCACACAATCATCACTGATAACGGAACGCAATTCAACTGTGGTGATTTCAAAGCTTTCTGTGAAAAATTGGGCATTTTAAACAGATTCGCCTCCGTATATTACCCACAATCCAACGGTATGACTGAAGTCACGAATCAGACAATCGTAAAAGGAATAAAGAAAAGACTGGGGGAGCATGATAAGAAATGGGCGGATCAGTTAACAAGCGTCTTATGGGCGTATCGTACTACTCCTCGCACGGCCACAGGCGAAACCCCATTCGCCCTTTCTCATGGTGTAGAAGCTGTAATCCCAGTCGAGATATTGGTTCCGAATGACAGAGTTGCATTCTATTGCGAGGAGGACAACAGTCAGAGATTAAGAGAAAGTCTTGATCAAGTGGAAGATAAGAGAGACAAGGCATATGTGCGTATGGCGGCTTATAAGCAGCGGATCGCAGCTTATCATGATAAAAATGCCAGACTTGTAGAATTGAATGTAGGAGATCACGTGCTCCGCAAGGCCGACAAAATCCAATCAAAAGAAGGGAAGGGCAAGTTAGGGCTCACCTGGACAGGTCCATATCGCATAGTGGACAAGATTGGGTTCGCCACATTTAAAATCCAGGACATGGATGGAAATACATTGCCACACACTTGGAATCTCCAAAATCTCCGCAAGTACTTCGCCAGAAAATAGAATGTAAACAAGGTCTTGAGTACTCTTTTTCCTTTAATAAGCTTTTTCCCATATGGTTTTTCTTGTTAAAGGTTTTAATGAGGCTCACATATAAGACCTGATTGCTGTACTAAAGCGTATGTCCTATTAATAAAAAGCAATTGTTCTATTGTCCATATTCTTTTTAAGTATTTTCTTGCAGCAATATAAATATTCCAGTCTCAAAAAGAGGGGGGGGGGGGTATCAAACGCTCTCCACATTAAAAAGTACTGCTATCTCATAGCTACTTTTTCTCCTCAAAGATAGGAGAACAATCCCATGGGCGGATCCATCTGTAGATGATCCCCATTCGAGATAGAGTTAAAACGTTCCTTGGACGCAAGGTCTTTACACTCTCTTACTCCCTTCCCAAAAAAGGGTTCGCAAGTCCTAAAGGCGGATCACTTCACCTCAAAGATAGGTAGCAAGTTGATCCCTAAAGGCAGCTTTACTTCCTCTAAAGGAATAAAACAGCTTCAAACCTTCACAAAGGTTCGCACAATGGAGTATGGCTGGCCACCTACTCCAAAATATATATTTCCTTACGCAAACGTAAAGGTAAAATAAATAGCAAACATAAGGATTAAAAAATTGTATTCAAGTTTTACAAAAATAATCATCAAGTAACAACAGGAGCACTCTCCTTAACATTCTTCTCGTCAGAATCACCTACTTGAGAAGCTTCCTTCTCGGCAGCCCCAGATACGCCCACCAAGGAGACCTCCTTTTCCATGGAAGGTGTTCCCCCAGGAAAAGGGGTGCTATCGGTTATCGGCTCCTCACCTGACTTCGGAGGCACTTCCTCGAGGTCCATTAGCTTGACGGTGGTAGAAGGTTTGCTTTCCTCGACGGGTCCCTTCATCCATTTCCGAACGTAGTCACGGAGGTAGTCCTTGATGTCCGGGATTTTGTTAAATTTGAGAACATCTTCTGGGTCTGGAACGGCGAACTGCGGATCTGTAAAATCGATCTCAGGATGCGCCAACGCGACATACGCCATGATCAGTTCGCCGTAGAAGAAAGCTTGCTCTCCTACCATGTACTCTGCTTCTCCTAGAGCATTCTCATGCTCCTTGGCATCCGTCGCCATCTTCTCCTTTAGATCTTTAATCTCGGCATCCTTAAGGGCAATGGCGGATGCGGCGGATGCCACATTCGCCTTGGCATCAGCTACTTGTTTCTCCAACCTTTCTATGGTAGCCTTGTCCGCCACTCCTTGAAGGAGCTCAGCTTCCATAGCGCGTATGCGAGTGTACATCTGTCAAAGAGAAACAGTTTTGTCAAAATGAAAGAACAAAGGTACAGCTTTTTCTAAAAACAAAGAAATCCATTCTAGCAAGGGGACCTACCATAAGAAGCTCCGTTTTTCCCCTTTGAGCATGGATTGATCCTGGAATCTGGTTCTGATTCCTCTGTACCTCGCCCAGCTGACCCAGGGCCTCGTCTAAGTCATTGATAATCGATTCATTCTCCAAAGATCCCTGGACACCATACTTGGTGGACCAGTATCTGCCTAGGTCAGGCTTCGCCGCCTGCACGACAATGTAAGGATCGAAACTTAGAATCCAAACATAGCTGACAGATAAAAAGATAAAGGCAACCTACTTGTTCCATCTCCACCATGGGCATGGCGGATCTCATTGCATCCGCCATGAGCTTTGAACCACCAGAGGTTGCAGGCTTTCTCCTTTTCAGAGGCGGATCGGCCGCCGTATCAGCCAAACGTTTCCCAGCATCCTTTTGGGGATTCGCCGCCTGAGTTTTCTTACGAGCTTCATCCTCCAACAACTTCCTACGCTTCTCTGCAAGAGCGTGATTGGCCTTAGATAAATCCCTGCCAAAGCAAACAATAAAGTAATCAAGGTTCAAGAAGAAAACAAAGTTACATTGGACAAATTGTGTAATCTTCAAGTAAATGAACTTGCCCCCATCCTGGCGAATCAGGGGAATATCGCTCACCATGAAGGCTAAAGCATCCGCATATATCCAGGCATCCGCCTTGACACTCTTCATAAGCTCCGCCACTACCTCATCACTATCCGTCAATATACGCATATCGCCCGCCATATGCAAAGGTTTGGGATTCTAGAATGTTGGAAAACCCAGTGATTCGCCCTCGTTTAGCTTTACGTAGAAGAACTTTTCATCCCAACAATGGACGTTGGACATTTTGCCGCTAAACGGCGAATACACTCCAAATTTTGCAAAAGTAAGGAAAGACTCAGACTTTCGCTTTGACGGTTTATGAAAAGCTCTGAAGATACGGGGAGTGAACATTACGCCTAAGTTCGAGGTCAGATAGCAATCTAAAGCGATATCTAACTAGCCATTGGGATGTAATTGGCTGGCAGTGATATCGAAGTAGGAAAGGATGTCCTCCATCATCTTTGGAAGAGGAAGATGAAACCCTCTCTCAACGTGACTACAATATACGGTTAGGAAACCACTTGGCGGACAGGAGGGTCGTTGATGAGCCACCGCTAACTGAGTCTCATAATTATTGATCCATGGGAAGCGACTCGCCAGATCCGCTAGATCCGCGGCATTCATACGAGACGGAGTGGACTCCACTCGAGGATTCTTTTTCCTAGGTCAGGAAGAAGAAGAGGCCATCCTCCTAGAAAAACACCTAAAGTCTACGGTCGGAGCAGTACCGGTGACCGGACTGGAAAGGTTTTTTCTTCTACCTAAATGAGTTCGATCACAATTATACGCTGAGTTGTGTAACTCAGCTAAATCGGAGCAAACCGTACCTTCGGAGGAAAAAGAATTTTCCGACGACGAAGTAGTCCAACTGAATACAATCTCAGGAGAAGAGGACAAATTAAAGAGTTCAGAGGTTGATTCGGAGGACGAAGAAGAGCTCCTAAACATTCAGAGAAAGTAGAAGGAAGAAGATGAACTTACATGAAAATGAAGCTTCGATAATTCTGAAACTCTGAGAGAAGCTCTGTAAATGAAAACGCAAAGGATAATGGAGAAATGAGGAAGAAAGAGCAAGTGGGAAATGAAGAAAACATTTTCTCTTTCCTTGAGCGGCGCGCCTGTGACGCGTGTCATCCATCGATTGGCATCGAACAAAGGGATCATTAATATAGGTAATTATGACGACCCGCAAAGAAGCTCAAAAGCCCTAAAGGACTTTAAGGGAATTTTGGGGGGCTTCTGATAACATTGTGATATTATCCCAAGGATCAAAAGGGATATTTGCTTAAAGAACGCCACGTGTTGGTCGCCTGATACCGAAATTCCGTGGCGTATCGAAGTAAAGAGATCCGACAGGCGGATCACCTAGAACTCACCAAGAGAGACCCGCTAGCGAACCTGTGAGGTGGATCTCCATAAGCTCTCAACCCGCCATGAGAACGGCTGGGCCGACCTTGTAATAAAGACCATTAATGAGCTATCAATTAGCTAACCGCCAACTTAAGGGTAACCAGTAACCGCCATTAATGGGGAATTAATAGAGACTTTCTAGTTACCGAGAGTTACAACTTCATGACTATATATAGCCTATGTCTCAGGCTATCAAGGTACACACATTCATCTTTACCCTTTGTCAATTCAGTTTGCACTCTCGTTCATCCTTACTGACTTTGGCATCGGAGCTTCCCCCCGTCGAACCCAACGACGCCCCCACAGGAACAGAAGCTGACCTGAATTTCTCCACAAGTCATCATACCCGACACACATTGGTATTATGACCATTTTGCTCATGGTACAAACAAGTTGCTTATGATCCAAACATAGCTTTAATGGGATGTTAATTCTATTTAAATTTTAACACTTCAAGTTCTCGTCCAAACATAACTTTAGAGAATAACACGATTTGAAATTTCTCCTCTATCTCTCTACTTCCCACCTTTCATGACGAAGGCGATTTGATCACCTTGCCACCGTCTTCCTATTAAAGCTATTTTTATCACTTTTTATTCTAAAACCTAACCAACATTGCTGTTAGCTTTCATGTCAATATGATAAATAAACGAGTTAGTTATTGATGATGGTACCTAGAGTTAGAAATCATGTTTTCAAGGATTTTGCTTTGATTTTGAGTTTATATTACAATTTTATTCATTGACTTTATTTTTCATGATATCTCTTTCTTTCTCGGTCAATTATAATACTACACACATCCTTTAAGGTTTTAGATTGAGGGGAAGTCAACCGCTTGTAAACGTCAAAACCTCTACCCTATAGACTTTTCTTTTTCCTCCTACTCGCCACCACATCTTCTCAAAGAAGTCTCGATATAAGGTCCCAAGATCATGTCCCACCTTCTGATACAACTATGATAATACAATGGACACGAAACACAAGTTCTCACCTACTCAACTTTCGGGGCCTTAACAGATACACTTTCAACTTTACCATCACAGCTGTCTTCCCCTTCTTCTTTTGAGGAGTTGGCACCTCTTTCTCCTCGTTTTAGGAAGCGCAATGTTAAAAAATTTCTTCCTTTTCTCCCTGTTTCTCTTCATCATTTTAGGAAATTCCATCAAAATGGAATCTTTTATCACAGGCCCCTTAAAGATGATTGTGACCCACCAACCTCTCCGCACATACTCTCACTAAATGAACTAGATGCTTTTCTCAAAACCTCTGCAATCACCCTCACCCCCCGATCCCGCAAAGCAATAAAACAATCACACTCTCTAGACGAAATTGGTAGCATCGACCTCCAACTCTACTCTTTCCACATAAGCGAATGAGCTTTGCTCCCCTCAGACCATCTTCGCCCAACGTCCCCTCCCAATACACGATTAATTCAACTAATCGACTCGGATAAAATGCCTCATATTATTAGGGGGACTTCTTGATAAGAAGATGGGCCCAAATCCATTTGAAACCCACATAAGGCCCATTATCGCCTTGCTATCAGATAGACTTGGCACTCTAACCCCTAGAACTGACCGAAATATAGACATATCATCACTATCTAAGGTCTATAAAATCCAACATGACATCCATTTAGGGATCCTAGTTTCTGTTTTTCTCTCTCTCCCTAACTTGTTTACTCCATTTCTGACTTGATTATTGAAATGTATTCAGCGTATCGCTCTTGGCGCAGGTCAGAAGATTTCAGCAAACCATCCTAAACCAATAATCTCAGTGCCTTATATATATGTGCGACTTTGTTAAAGTTAATAGAATATTGAATTTTTTTAGCAATAAAACAAAATGTATTTAAACTCAATAAAATATTTGGCTTAATACATCATTTGCCCCCCTGAACTTGTCCAAAAAGGTTGATTGGCCCCCTAAACTTTCAAAGTGTCCCGATAGCCCCCTGAACTTGCATAAAATGTTCAGTTAGCCCACTGAACTTGCGTAAAATTTAATCAATTGATCACTTGGTCGTAAAAAAGTAAGTTAAATGTGGAAGATGTATTACACACATCTTAGAATGTTATTACATAATTAAAAAATAGATTAAAAATGAAGTTATTGTTTGCTCAACTATACAACTTGTCCTTTCTAATATTAGAACCATATACTCCGATTTTGGTCGTTTTACTTTTTTTAAGACTCGTGCAATACATCTTCCGCATTTAACTTTTTTTTTTTGCAACTGAGTGATCAATTGATTACATTTTGCGCAAGTTCAGGAGGCTAACTGAACATTTTATGCAAGTTCAGGAAGCTATCAGGACACTTTAAAAGTTCATGGGCCCAATCAAACTTTTTGGACAAGTTCAGGAGGCAAATGATGTATTAAGCCTATTTATTTTTTTATATAAAAAGATTATTCAATACATGCAGAATGCGTGATAAACTTATATGATATTACATGTGTATACGTGTTTGTGATATAGTACTAATGAGTAATAATATGACACATAATTGAAATAGAATAACGAGATTCATGAATGAAGAATGGGTTCATTGATGATGTTTGAAATTAATCGAATTTACTATAGACCCTCAATTATTCATGGTTAGCAACAATAAAAGCTTTTATATCTTTTTGGTTCTAGGTTGTTCACACACCTAAAGGTAGTCAGCCTTTGAATTAAACTTTAAAACGTAGATCTATAGTTTAAACGACTTGAAACTTTTATCATTCTCAAACGAACCTGTCACACCCGACCCGAAACGGCATCGGGTATGAAAAGAAAACAGGATAACGATCTACGAATTCGACTCTTCAAACTTTAACTCGTTCAATTCTTAATTTAATTTTCTAATAGATAAAAATTTATTCGGACTACCTAAAATTTTATTTATTATTTGGGTTGAACTCGATAATTCTATCAAGCTTCTTACGTATCCCGAACGTTTTAAATCTTTAAATCGGGAATCAAAGCCACGTAGTTCTACCTATTTTAGGTAGTTCTCTTAAATTAGGTAGTTCTCTTTAATTATTCACATCTTGTTTGACTCATTAATCATTTAATTATATATTTCACTTTATTACTATATAATTTTATTCTTGTTTACAATAAAATTGTTGAGCATAAATTAATATTTAGTATCTCGAATTTATGATAATTCATATAGTATAATCCTCTTAAAATGTAAATATATTTTATAAAAGATATATATAAATATTTGATCAAAACCGATAAACTTTTAAGTTCCCAAATCACTTTATCAAATCAACTCGTATCACAAATGAAATCAATTCACAAATAAATATCGATATTTTCGAATTAACAAAATAAACTGTAATCAAATAAAATGTTTATCAAATATGGCTCATAATCAAATAAACTCTTTATTAAACGAGTTCGTAACCAAATAAACGGGTTATCAAACCAATTTGTAACCAAATAAACGTTTTAGCAAATCAAATTCATAATCAAACAAACGGTTTAGCAAACCAAATTCGTAATCAACAAACTAAACATAATATCCATCCTAAAGTTTCTCCCCTTATGTATCAATCCCCACAATAGAACCGAGATATCTCATAATTTTGCGTATCCCACATGGTCTTACTCAACACTTCTTTGCCATACCCGATAGGTCTTTCAACTGTGTACACATGTCATGTCCCTCACTGAATATGGGCTTCAAATATAAAACCACCGATCCGGATTACTCTAGATGGATATATATATAAAATCATAAAATTACAACATGCTCAAATCTCTTTTCACAATCAAATTTCATAATTATTTCATAACCATAAACCATTTGGTTTCCGCAAAAGAAGCACAATTGTTCAAATATTCACTAAAAATTTATCAAAATACAAAATCATTTAAAATCAAATACTCCTTTAATAATAACTAAAATTGTCAAAAATTCATATAACATCATAAAATTCATAATTTAATCCAAATCCAAAAATCAAATTTCCCAAAATATGGTATCAGTAAAGTTAAATATTCTTATCGGCTATTTTAAGCCCGAGATTAGTAACTCTAAATCAGAGTAGTTAACTATTTATTAAACTCGTTAGATTATCATAAATCTACTTGTAAAATTTTATATTCCTCATTTTTGTACTGATTTTATATACAACTAATTTTATATTCAAACTCTTTTGTGGATTCTAGTTGACGATTATCAATAATAATCATTTCTATTTTTCTAGGCAATTATCAATAATTACCATTTCCATTTTATAACTTATTTTAATTCGACAAACTAAAGTCACTTAATTATTATATAAATAACTTAAAACTAAATTTTAAACCAAACACTTTTACCAGACTATGTTTATTTGTCACCGTATAATACTAAACTGACATCGTTAATTCCGACCGACGGTTTAGTGACAATTTACTAGTGTCAATTCCTTACGTTACCGAAACTTCTAAATATTCGTCTATTTTAAAATATAACTGCTAACTAGAACTGAAATAAAGATAAACTAATATTACCTCTCGTGACTCTCGTAAAGCCCCCCACGAACCCGTCATTGCACCTCTAATTGTCCACACTTGCTTAAATGAAGATTTAATCCGAATGAAATTACCTCCTTTTTACTTGTAAAAACTATCTAACTATATAAACCACTCGTTAATTAATTACCTAATAAGAGAAGCACTCCCCCCCCCTTTATTTACTTTTTTCATCTATGTATACATACGTATATAGCTGTTCATGCAATGCGAAAGTCCAGGGCGGTGCGGTAGGGTGCTTGCAGGTCGTGTTCCCAAGATTCCCAAGAATGGGACATCAGGGCGGATAAGGACTGTACTACTCATGGGAGGAGTATCAGGTACTTCCTTTATAGACTGAACTAAGACTTTATAGACTGAAGCCTTGCCATCTCCGCCACCAAGCAAGCCTACGAGTGGAATACAAAGAGAGAACGAGCTTACCTTACCGCTTTCCTTTCAATTTCATTTTCTTATCTTATTTGCTAATATAATAGCTAATCAAATATCTGCTCAGCTCATTCTCTGTAATCTGGGGCCATACATTTGTTCGAAGTGGGGTCGACCAATCAAAGACATTGGCATGTTTTAATCAAGGAGTAATGCTTTACTTAAGACTAATATATATACCTCTTTTTCTAGTTGATCAACTACGTGAACTCGTCTAGTGAATCAAGCTGCCTTTTCGCTAGATACGAGAAAGAGAGGTAGTATAAGTTACTTTCAATCCCCCTAGGTCGAGGGGGCTACATCAACTACCACGGTATAAGATTTTTTGGCAAAAGACTCTATTATCAACACATCATATTACGCGGCAATTACCACATTTAGGAGATGTCCTCCTCTCTTAATAGAGAAAGCATCTTAAAAACTGGTAGCAGACGGTCAACAGAAACGGATTTGGTAGCAAAAGTTGTTATCCCTCCAGTGAAGCCTATTTGGAGCTTTCATCCTTATAATATAGATCCCATATCATTTGCAATTTTGCAACAATAAGACCCCGAAGATATGGATTGGATGTTTTCGAGGACAAGGACGAAAAGTCGAAAACCACTTTATATAATATTTTAGATGAATAGCGGCTAAACCATTTGGGTGGAAATAGTTACGCGGGTTCTTTCTCATTTCTCTCTCCTTTTCTTCTTCTTTTTTTTTTTCTTTCATTTTATTCCCCTTCTCTCTATCTCAATTAAAATGTCATCTCCCCCATTTATACGTTCCCCCCATCACCCCCATAGGTGATAAAAATGAAATTATTTTAAAGAGGTAGAATATGGACATTTGGAATTCAACTAAATAGGAATATCGACATGTGGGTTTTGGATATCCAAAATGAGGACATGTAGTAGGACACTTGTCCTAATACATGTTTCTTATAAAGTTTTTAATTAATGTATAATTATACTATGATTAATATAATGGTTATATTGCATGTGTATTTTAATTGCCCACATGTCACTAATACAAATACTTATTATCATATCTTTAAACTATTAAAATAAGATGTCATAGGTTAATATATAAAATTATAAAATAGTTCTTACTCTCACCAAATTATTCATTAACATGCACTTCATACACAAAAAGAAAGTAAAATCAATATTTTAAATCCTTATACTTGTCTAGTATTCTTAAACAAACTCATGTATTCAAATTTGACATTTAATGATCATATATATATACTCTTAATTATTAATTAACTAAGTTTAACTAATAACCTTGTAAAAAGAAATTCATATTATAACCTTGTAAAAAGAAATTCATAGAAGTACTAAATACAACTTTTATTTTGCATGTGTCAATAAGATAAAATGATGCTTCTAATTAAAGATTAAATAAGAAAATGAGAGTGGAAGGATTCAAACCTGGGACCAAGACATAGAAAGAAAGACATGCGCACGCCATCTGCCGTTGAGCCACTTACTTAGTTTGTTTATTCTATAATTCCTTTATTTATATTATTAAGTGGCTCTGATATTAAAAAAAATCAAATACTATATTTTTTAAATAAAAATACACTTGCTTTAGTTTGTTCATTATACAATTCTTTTATTTATATTTTATTAAGTGCTTTTGATGCCAAAAAAATCTAATACTATAATTTTTAAATAAAAATACGTTTGCTTTAGTTTGTTCGTTATACAATTCTTATTTATATATTATTAAGTGCATCTGATGCTAAAAAAAATCAAATACTATATTTTTTAAATAAAAATATATTATATATTTTAATAAAATTTAATATTAATATTTTATTTATATAAGAAAATATATTTTTTAAAACATACGTTAGAACATATATTTTAACTTTTAAAACACGAACTATGAAGTTTAGAACATACGATGTATTTTTTAGAACATGCGTTATGTTTTTTCGAACATGAGTTATAAATTATATTATAGAACAAATGCAAAAATGATCCATATATCTACTGATTTTTTTTTAGAACATTATACTTAATTTTTAGAACACAAACTATAAACTTTAGAACATACGCTATGTTATTTAGAATATGAGTTATAAATTATATTATAGAACAAATGCAAAAATGGTCCATATAATATTTTTTAAGTAAAAATATATTATATATTTTAATAAAATTTCATGTTAATATTTTATTTATATAAAAAAATATATTTTTTTAAACATACGTTAGAACATATATTTTAACTTTTAAAACACAAACTATGAAGTTTAGAACATACGACATATTTTTTAGAACATACGTTATATTTTTTAGAACATGCGTCATGTTTTTCGAACATTAGTTATAAATTATATTATAGAACAAATGCAAAAATGATCCAGATATCTACTGATTTGTTTAGAACATTATACTTAATTTTTAGAACACAAACTATAAACTTTAGAACATACGTTATGTTATTTAGAATATGAGTTATAAATTATATTATAGAACAAATGTAAAAATGGTCCATATATTTACTGATTTTTTTAAAACATTATACTTAATTTTTAGAACACAAATTATAAAGGTTAGAACGTATGTAACAATATTTAGAACATTGTCCTTAACATTTAAAAACATAAATTACAAAAAATATAGAGGAATTAAATAAATAAAAAATTGGAGCATGTTTTTGGATTTTTTGTTCTAATAATAATTCATTATTATGCACATTTCTTTTTTTCTATTAATAATTTATTATTATGCATATTTAATCGATATTAATAAGTGCATGTGTCAAATATTAAACAATAGAAGCTACATGGATAATGGTATATTAATCAGCGCGCTCCATAATAAACAAGGGAAACAATTAGCTCAGTGGTAAGTAGTATGGAGTATATGTGAAGTGGCCAGGGTTCGAATGCTTATCCATTTTTTTTAATTTTTATACTCAAAACGACGTAGTTTTGAATGGTTCTCACCTAAGGAAGTGTCCTCACCTAAAAAAGGGTTCTCACAAGAGCCCTCTCATATATATATATTATTTTCTAAACCCCACCATATAACTTTTAAATATTTCAAAAGTACCACTTTTTATTTTTTCCACTACTATTTACCTTATTAAAAAGTTCTCTATAGTTATTTAAGCATACATATTTTATATAAATCTCAAAATTAAGGTATAAAGATAATAAATTTTGGGCACGGACGTGACAGAACCTTAATTGGTTATATATCAGTTGCATTCACATGAACCCTGATGACCACGTAAATTTGGTCATTCACCGTTAGATCTGGACGGATTTAGACGGATTAAAATTCTAAGGTAGATATTCAAAACATCTTAAGGCTTATATTTAATCCGTCTAGATCTAACGGTGAATGACCAAATTTACGTGGTCATTAGGATCCATGTGAACGCAACTGGGTTACATATATATATATATAATTTCATGTTCCACACTTCCATCAACCTTTTGTAGTGCATCACTAATTCTTGACATTCAAAATATTGCTTAAGTTTTTTCAAAGTCTCCCACTATTTTTTCTATATAATTTTCTTCCACACTAAAGGGTGTTAATCAAGCTTTAGTCATTGACTAATGAAGTCAATTAATGTTTTTCCCTCCACTAATCTTACTTTTTTTTAAAGAAATTAATATTAATACCTGCTTCAGAATTAATTTCGGTATCATGTCAAATACAAACTAATTGTTTCTTTTTCTTGAAAAAAAAGAGATAAAAATATTCATTTAAGTCCTTAAATTTTCATTCATTTTTTAAGGCCTAATATATCCTCAGTCTTCCAAATTGTCCAAAAACTGCAATTGAACCCTAGATTTCAAAACGTTAGAACTAACCCTCTCAACTTGCTTATTTAGAATAAATAACCCCTGAAATAACTCGTAAACAAAAGAACATTCAACATAAGATTACAACAGAAATAAAAGATGTTCAAAATATATGCGGCTACATCTAACTAATTAGTTGATACATTAACAAAAAGGGAAAAAAAAACCCAAAATCACATATATTAATCTATTTGAGGAGTTATTTGTTTCAAATAAGCAAGTTGATATGATTAATTATAATGTTTTGAAATTTATGGGTCAATTGCAGTTTTTAGACAACTTAGAAGGTTGGGGATGTATTAGGCTTTTTTAATTATTTAAAAAGTTCATGAATTTTATCAATAAAATTTGTAAAACTTAATAGCTTAATTATATGCTTTTTCATTAAAATAATTCTAAATAGTTTCATAAAAAAAAGTATATATTATATGTTAAAAAACAAAACCGTTTGAATCATATATGTCCCGTCTAGGTGCTCGAAATCGAGAATCTACCACAATTTTCTCCAATTAGTTTCTCTGGGCATTTTTTTTTGCCACTAAACAATTTTTAGCCGCCTAGGCGCTACCTAAGTGGCGATGAGCAAAATCAAGTTTTAAATTAATTTTTTTGCTTTAATATAAATCACGTTTGGTTATTCGTGAATTGTGTTTATTGTTTTCAGATATTTTGGCTTATTGCATTCTCTACTTGTTTTTATAATTTGGTTTAAAACTTTAAGGATACAGATTGGAGAGTTTTGCATGGCAGGGTTCCGACTCACGACCTCCTGCAGCATCTTGGATTCTCCTTTGCCTCACGTTGTGTTCTATGTGGTAGGGATGCTGAGTCCATTAACCACCTATTTATTAGCTGTTCTTTTACAGATTCTCTTTGGAGGGCCATTGAGTTTCACTTTGACTGCTCTTTGCCTCGTTATTCACAATTCATCCACTTCTTCAGCTCTCTTCGTAGCATTCATTTTGGCTCACAGGTGTCGATGATCTGACGTGTTGCCGTTGTCACTTGCATCTGGTTAATCTGGCATTGCAGGAATGAAGCATTCTTTAAGAAAGTTTCTCCTTCTATTCAGCACTCGAAGATCACCCTCTTTCGAATGATTCGAGAGTCCTTTGCCACTTCTAAAGGTTTTTGCTCTTCACGGAGAGATGATGTTATTTTATCCCGTCTTCTAGCTTCTCCTAGGCTGCCTCCGGCTCCTAACATTATTCCGGTACGTTGGCTTAAACCTCCTCTGAGATGGGTTAAAGTCAATGTGGACGGTTCTGCTTTTGGCACTCCAAGCGAGGCAGGAGCGGGAGGTATTTTTCGCAACTATCGTGGATTTTCCAAAGGCTGTTTTGCTTTTTCTACCCCTCCTTATTTTGCTTACATGGCTGAATTGAGAGCCGCTATTTTTGCAATTGAACTTGCTTGGGAGAAAAATTGACATTAGCTTTGGATTGAGTCAAACTCAATGTACGTTGTTAATCTGCTTAGACATCGTTCCACGGATTTTTCTTGGAGTATTCGTAAGAATGGTTGCATTGTCTCAGCATTTGCTCTAGGATGAACATTCTTTTTTCACACATCTTTAGGGAAGGAAATAGAGTTGCTGATGCACTAGCAAAGTTTGGAGTCTCTTCCTTAGTGATCAATTGGTGGCATTCAGCTCCTGCTTTTTGCCACATGTTTATCAATGATGACATTTGTAGTATTTCTCACTTGCGTTTTTCTTGACTTTCCTAAACTTTTCTCCTCCCCCTTCTTTTTGTTTGTTCTCCTTCCTATTCTCTTGTTCAAACACTCATTTTTCGTTTATTAATATATTGCGGGTTTGTCAGTTCTTGGTCCACGGGTGCTCACCCCGCCCAAGTTCTGTCTCGTCCCAATTTCTATAAAAAAACACTATATTTTATTTGTTGAATTGTTTCAATAATATTATTATTGAAATGTTGATGTTTATGTATTTTTAAAGATATATATTATAAATTTACATGTTTTTTTATGATAAATAATTTTATATTATTAGTTTTAAATAGTATAATATATATTTTAATTAAATTTATACGATAATTTATTGATTAACAAATAACAAATCTGATTAATCCCTGATTAATTTTCGAGGGTCATGTCCATCCGACTAGCATCCAGAGGGATACCGGGGGGCCGGACCCCCCCTCCCCCCCTCCCTCCACCGGAACCACCATGACTATGAGTAGTTTCGGCCCCCATATTTGCATAAAATTTGAGATTGTGGTGGTTCCGGTCCACCTTCAAGAAATTTAGATCGGGTGCTAAATTAGTACTTCCAAAATTGATCCAGATCCTGTTAGGCACTCTCTAAATCTAAAATTCTATTTTTTTTACTTGTTAGACTCTCTTTAAATCTAAATTTCTAAATTTTTTTGGTTTATTAGGCCCTCCCTAATTTCGATTTTTTCTATTAGACACAATTTTTTTACATGTTAAGAATCTTAAACATAATTTAATTTAATTTTGAGAAGTTTTACATTGATTTTTTATAATTGGTTCTTGACCACTGAAAAAAGAAAATTACACATCTCCGTGTAAAATCGGTCCCTAATGGAACAATCCGCACCTAACTTTTTTTTTTTTTTTTTTTTTACAAATTTGATATTATAGAATAGAATTTTTAAATAATATTATGGTGCTGAAAATTACCAAGCAAAGAGAAAAAAAATAGTTCAACATCCATTGGACTAGTTGGACTTAATGGAGCTAAGTGGATTGAAAGAAAAAATATATAAAAATATTAAATTCAACTATGTAATAATATCATTTATAGATTATAAATATTGAAGCTTCTCAACTTATAAGTAATCAGTAAATTAAAAACAAAAAAAAGTTTTTCAATGGGTTATACTCTCTTAATCACATTTTTCCTACAATGTTTTCTACTTCTTTTACACACTTGTTTCTCTTTGCAACATTCCCACAAAGTTGGAGTCACTTCTTTTCTAGCATCAAATGTTTGCAATCAATCTACTAAAGGTAAATCATGATTTTACTGGTTGATATTGTTTACCGTTTGTTGTTGCTGGTAGATTTTAATTGACTTTAATTGACTGTAGAAACCGTAAAGTTTATGAAAAAATTTGATTCAATAGCATTTTGGTAAATTTTGTAAGTTTCTGGCTGTCGGTTTTTACGTTTTCGAACCCTATTTTGCTAGAAACGGGTCGATGAGATAAAATTGTGGCTTTGTCGTGACGTTGGTGCCTTTATAGAAAAATTCTATCATTTAGGTCTTCAATTTTGTAATTTAATGTTTTCGGCGAATTTTAGTATTTTCCTTTTATCCTTCCGTTTCCTTTTTAATTTCTCCTTTAGGGTTTAAGGGTTTTGTCGATTTAAAGACGGGAGTTCTTTGAATTTATGAAATGTCGTTTTCTATTTTTTCAAAGTTCTCTAAATTTTGAAGGTTACGAATAGACATTCGTACGTGATAATTGTGTTTTGAAATTAGCTATCAGCAGTTATTTATCAATCTTAAATTAATACTTTATATTTATTCTATAAATTAAAATAATACAAAATAGCTATAAAAAGAAGAACCAACCCGATATTTAATACCTTTTCTTATATTTATGTGTATACTAAAAAATCACGGATAAAGATTAATTTTGACGTCAAGGTTATTAAAAAAAGTCATGTTTTTGTATCGTATAAAATGGCTCAAATTTTCATCCTATGGTAAAATTCAAACTCAATTTTAGTCCTATAGTAGAAATTCTAACTCAAATTTATAAAAACAGAATGGGTCGGTCTGGCCTGGCCTGGTCCGACCTATTCTATTAATATTAACGATTAAATATATTTTTATTATTAAAAAACATATATTCTTTTTAGGTGAGTTTATTTGGATTGAGCTTGAGATTTGAAACTCAGATCTAGTAAGGTCGAACCGGCCTAAATTAAAAGGGATTGTGCTAGACTTTGTCTGAACCTTTTTAAATGAAAGTCGGTTGTATTCTACCCCACTTGACCTGTAAACAAATCTATTCAGAACTCATGGCCGATTTGGTATTATTGCCAAAATTGAACAGTCACTCATATTTGTTCCCAATCTTTTTTTAATTTTTAACACATTATCGCCAATTCTCCTCGAGTATATTTGCTTCTGATTCCGCTATATATATATATATATATCACTTTTTAGGTTTTCACAAACAAGGTTCATCCTTAAAAGTAATGCACAAGTATGGTCCATGCATCGAAAAGCAAAATAATGATACTAGGCTTTCTACCCCAAATCAAGAAGAAATGTTCCTCCAAGATCAACTCCGAGTTGATTCGATGCATACTAGGTTTTCTAAGAACTCCGGAAAGTTCAAGGAAATGAAGACAAACTTACCACTTCGCTCAGGCATATCCCTCGGCACCGGGGATTATGTCGTCACCGTCGGAATCGGTTCTCCGAGAAAGGATCTTACTCTGGTTTTTGACACCGGTAGTGACATCACTTGGACTCAATGCCAGCCATGTGTTGGTTCTTGTTATAAACAATCCGAACCTATTTTTGATCCTAGAAAGTCTTCTTCTTACAAGAATGTTTCTTGTTCTTCCTCATATTGCAAATTACTCCGAAGTTCAGGTAATTTTTTTCTTACGTATTAATTGTTAAAAACAATAAGTACTACTAATAGCGGAGTCGGGACAAAAGGTTGAGGTCCTTTTTCTGGATTGAGGGACCCTTAGAACGATCTTTTCTAGGATGAATTCTGGTAGACAGAAATACAATAGATTATTGTGCATCGTTTCCTTTTACAATTGATGAGTAGTACAACACGTATTTGCTAATAGAAAAATGTGTTACTTTTAATTATAAAAGAGATAAACATGTTTTAAACTGTTATTATGAAAAGAAATTTGAGAAACATATTAGACTTTGTTGGACAGGTAAATAATATATATTATCGAAATTAATATTTCAACGTGTTACGTCTGCAAAGCCAAAAAATCAACATATCTAACATTGTTGGTTTTATCAAAAGGTGTAAAGTACCCCGTTTAAAAAAATAATAATAATACATTTTTAACAGAAAGTCTTATTCATTTCATTTGCGTTTAAATTTGCATTTTTAACATTTTAAGAACTTTTTTTTATATGTCTTATAACTCATTTCAAAATATAAAAAATATATTTTTAAGTACGATAGAAATGAGAAGCGTTTATTTAACTTAGTTTTATGTTAACAACTAACTTTTCTATTTAAGTAGAGGTTTAATGTATACAATTATTAATTGATCGAGGATTCCACGGTTTTGATGCTTTTATATTAGTTGTTTTCATTAAGAGTGGGAATTCGACTTTTCCTGTTATAATCGTGTTATGTTATTTAATGATACACATATTATATATACAACAAATATGATAATCATATCACACATGTCGTGTTAATCATATAATTTTTATAAATCGTGTTATTATGCAGGGACAGGACAAAGTTGCAGTTCTTCAACTTGTACCTATCGAGTCTCATATGGCGACGGCTCTACCTCCATCGGATTTTTTGCAACCGAAAAGCTAACTATTGCATCATCCGTCGTGTTTAATGGCTTCTACTTCGGCTGTGGCCAACAGAATTCCGGCAGGCTTGGCCAAACTACCGGTTTGCTAGCACTTGGCCCTAACAAATTATCTTTCCCGTTACAAACCGCCAACAAATTCAAAAAAATATTCTCTTATTGCATTCCATCTAGCTCGAGTGAAACCGGCCATCTATCTTTCGCCGAGAAATTCCCAAAAAACGTGAAATTCACACCTTCATCACCGGATTTCGAAGATTCACCTTATTACGGCATTGATATTGATGGAATCAAAGTCGGGGGTGACAAATTAGACATTGACGACTCGGTTTTTATACACGCGGGCGCAATCATAGATTCGGGAACGGTGATCACTCGCTTGCAGCCAACTGCATACTCTGCATTGAGATCAGCGTTTCAAGAATTCATGAAGGATTATCCAAAAACCAAGGGGTTTTCGATCCTAGACACTTGTTATGATTTTAGTGATTATGATGAGATTGTGATTCCGAAGATCAGCATTATGTTCAAAGGTGGGGTAGAATTGGAGATAGTTCCGTTGGGAATTTTATTGGCGACGAGAGGAGTGGACCAATTGTGCCTTGCTTTTGCACCGAATGACGATGATTCTGATTTTGCGATCATCGGAAATGCGCAACAAAAGACATATGAAATAGTTCATGATCTTGGCAAGGAAAGAATTGGATTTTCTCCCAATGGATGCAATTGATGATCTTGAAATCTCGATAACGGGTCAAATTGGTCTTTTAAGTTAGAAATAACGGGGTAATTTAGTTCAAAATAAATTTTAGGGATAAAGATCAATTTTGTCGTTTTTGAGAAGTTTAATTTTACGTTTATCGTTAAAAACAATTTGATTTTATCTAATAATAATAGAAATCTTAGCTCAATAGAAATCTTAGCTCAATTTTACCATTTTTCAAGATATTTGTTTGTTAATTTTCACTAGTATTGATTTAGAAAATGGTCTAATTGAGCTAAATTTTCTATTACGAGGTAAAACTGGGTTGTTTTGTATGATTACGTTAAAATTGAACTTCTCTAATAACTTTAAGTGGACATTTATCTCTAAATTCTAGGTATAATTTGATCCATAAATTTATAGTTTCAACCAAATCAGTGAAAACAGACACGTGTTAATGTTATGAATTGGCATGTTTTAAATAAGGTCATCAATTACTTATATATTATATGTATGATTGTGTTCACATTGACCCTAATGATACATATCATTTTTGACTAATTAGTTAAAATATATAAAATTATTGATTAAATTTATATCTAAAGTTTATTTTGGCTTTAGTTTATAGGCTAATTGACAATTTAACTTAATTATTATTATTATTATTATATTGAATCTCTACAAATAAAATTATCTTAAAATAGCTTTTTATTATACAAACTTTCTCTTATTTAGTTGGTCTCTGATTTATTATTTCGTAACATTTGCTTTCTGGTCTATTCAAAATGTTAATCTTTGCATCCTAATCTATTACTTGGTTACATTTGCCCCTGATCTATCTAAAATTTGTAAAATCTCAACCATCCACACTAGTTAAGATTTCACAAATTTTGGATAGATCAGGAGCAAATATAACCAAATAATAAGTAGGGGAGCGAAAATAAACATTTTGAATAAATCGGAAATAAAAAAACAAAACTAAACTTTTGAATAGGTTGAAAGCCAAATAGGGTTCTATCACTAATTATAACTAACAATATTTTTTTTTAGGTTTTTCGTAAAAGGATGATTTAAAATTATGACAGATGATGAGTAAATCACACCGACATATTCGGTAAAGATCAATAAAATCACTAAGGGGGTGTTTGGTTCACTAAAAATATACCTTGAAATGCGAATGAAAATAATTGATTCCATTTTATAGTGTTTGATTCACTACCTCAAAAACAATCCCACTTACAATATTTTGATAAAGTATAACCCATGATTAGTTTTATATATATATATATATATATATAGGGGAGGGATCAAGTGAGAACCCTCCCCTAGGTGAGAACTCACCTTAGGTGAGAACCAACCAAAACGACGTAGTTTTGGTTATTAAAAAACCAACAGCTATTCTAATTACACAATCATGCCATTCACTCTTGCAAAATCACCATCAAAAATCGCAAATCATTCTTCATCATTCAACAATCGCAAAATCACGATCAACAATCGCAGACCCTCCATCAGTTCGATCTTCATCATTCTTCTGTCATTCAACCTCAGATCTTCCTCATCATCGTTCCTCCTTCCTTAATTAGATCAGCCTCCTTCCTCATCATCGTTCATCCATCCTCATGGCTCTGTCATTCAAAAATACAGATCGCAAATCAAATTAACAAAGACGATCTACAATCAAAGAAAAAGATTCAAAACAATTGATCTCAATTGCATCAATCAGGTAATGTAATATCCAACAACTATAAATGAATATTAATTTCTGTTCTGTTTTTTATGTTTATAATTATTCAGAAATTGTTTAAATCTGAAACAAATTGGAAATAATTCAGATTCTATTCAGATGGAAACAATGGAATTGCATGAAATAATAGACAATGATCTACAGGAGAATGATGATCACCATGAAATTTCTCTGTCTTCAACTATCGAAAGAGGTACATTCACAATTAACTTTCTTCATAATCTAAAAAAGCTAGTTCTAAATAATTGTTCATGTGTTCTATAGATAATAGTACATATTATTCGTTTCTTATTTATAATTAGTTCTAAAAATTGTTGAAAAAATAAAATTGAGTATATTGAAATATATAGTTCAATACATTCTTCAAACTGTACCTAATGTTCTAAACATTTGTTCATATGTTCTATATATTATCACATATGTTCAAAAATTCCACTTAAATGCAGTGTCAAATGAAGAGCAGCCTAATGATTCTTCTACTGCAATTATATCCTACACTCAACAAGTAGAATTTGGGCTGACTCCTGAAGGAACAAAAGAATGGAAGCCATGTTGCTCTCCAGAAAAAATACCTACTGTAGGAACAAAATTTAATACTATTGATGAGGGTATTGAATTTTACAAAGCATATGCCACTGAAGCAGGATTTAATATTAGAAAATCTACAGTTAAAAAAAGAAAAAACTCAAATGTTGTGATTTTTCAATACTGTTTGTGCAATAAAGCAGGCCATAAGCAGAAAAAAAATTATTGAACATACTGAAGGACAAATACCAAGAAGAAGATTAATCACACGTGTTGAATGTCAAGCACAAATTGTTTTAAAGTACTGCAATGATGGAAAATATATTGTCTTTCGTTTAAAAGAGGAACATACACACCCACTTTACAGTCCACGCTGTATGAAATTTCAAAAACAGGGAAGAAATCTGACAATACTACACAAGAAGATGATTGTCGATAATTCTAAGGTGAGTCATATTCTAAATTTAAAATATTTATAAACATCTTTACTTGTACATTTCTAACAGTTCATAGTGAAACATAGAACATAACATCTACAATTTTTCAAATTGTATTTACTTTCTTTATAAAATCTCTTAATGTGTTTTGTGTAGATGAATGTTGGACCCGTAAGAACATACAGACAAATAAAAGAAAATGTTGGAGGATACAACAATGTAGGTGCATCTAAGCAGGATTTCAAAAACTTCCATAGAGATTTAAAAGCTTACATTTATGAGTCAGATGCCCAAATGTTTATTGACATTTTCAACAAGAAAAAACTTTTATGGTCTGCATTCTTTTTCGACTTTGATATGGATGAAGACGATCATCTCTGCAGAGCTTTATGGGTAGACCCCATTTGTAGAAAGAATTATGCTCTATTTGGTGATATAGTATCTTTTGACACAACATACCAAACAAATAGGTATTATATTACAAGTTCCAATTTCTTATTCCAATGTTCTAATTATTTTTTGGCATGTTCTAATATCTTATTTGCATGTTCTAAAATCTTATTCTTATATCCTTAAAACGTCGTCTTATTTACAAATATTTGTATATTATTTCCACAGATATAACATGATCTTTGGCCCCTTTACTGGAGTAGACCACCACAAAAAATGTGTTACGTTCGCTGCTTGTTTCATTGCTAAAGAAGATATTGCATCATTTGAGTGGGTTTTCAAAACGTTTCTTAACGCAATGGGAAGCAATGAACCTACGTGCTTAATACCAGATTAAGACCCAGCAATGAAGATTGCAATCAAAAAGGTTTTCAAAAAAACAGAACATAGATTCTGCATATGGCACATTATGAAAAAGATGAATGATAAATTAGGTAAGCCTTCTAAAACTTTGTTTACAATTAATTTTTTTAATGCTTGACTGTTCTAATATATGTTTTGATAAGGTATTACATTGTATGTTCCAATATATTATTGGCATGTTCAAAATATTTGTATATTATGAAGATACTAACTCCTTTTTTTAATAGGTCGTGCAATTATGCAAGAAACCAATTTCTTAAAAAGGATTCAACCAATTGTTTGGAGTGTTGAGATTGAACCTGCAGAATTTGATGAAAAATGGAAAGCAATCATTTCAGAGTTTAATTTGGAGAAACATGAATGGCTATGTCAAATATTTGAAATCAAAAAAATGTGGATTCCAACGTATTTCAGGGACTTATTCCTAGGAGGAATTATGAGAACTACATCAAGGTCAGAGAGTGAGAACAACTTTTTCACTGCTTTTATAAATTCTCATCTAAGTCTTGTAGAATTTTATATGAGATTTGATAGTGCAATGGATGCACAAAGGCATAACCAAGCTCACAATGACAATGATGCCAAACATAAAAGACCTGTATGTAAAACACCAATGGGTATTGAAACACATGGAGCTGATGTTTATACAACCACCGTCTTTTATGAGTTTCAGGAAGAGGTTTATAATGGTTCTTTTTTTGTGGAATAGACGGATTCTATAAACAACCTCCTTTCGAAATTTACACTATCAAAGAGCAAAGGACATCAAAAAACTTTCAGGTTATGTACAGCAACATTGAAGATGAAACAAAATGTTCGTGCAAGAAGTTTGAGAGACAGGGCTTACCATGTAGACACATGGTGTGGGTTTGGAAGGCAAAAATGCTTGAATCAATTCCTAACAGGTATGTGCTTAACAGATGGACTACATTAGCAACAAGTCAAAAAAATATAAATCTGCAAGGAAATCTTATGGAAGAATGTGCTGCTACGATTGATAAGAAAACATTGCTGAATCAACTATGGTCAGAGATTAATGTTTGTGTCTATTTAGCTCAAGGTAGTGAGGAAAATATAAAGGATCTTGTGAAGAAGTTTCAAGGAATCAGAATGGATTTAGAAGCTAAAAACACTCAAAAAGACACTGAGAAAAACAGAACTCTTTCAAAAAATCAAGACATTGAAATATTGATTGGAACTAGTGTACCAACTGAAATTAATGTCAAAGCACCGAAAATATCAAAGAACAAAGGTACATGTGTACATATTCCAAAAGGAAATAGTGATAAAAGATTGAAGGGTGAAAGAGAGAAAGCTGTTGAGGAAAACCAGAAAAAAAAGAGGTTATGCAGAGTCTGTAACCAGCTTGCTAACCATGATAGCAGAAACTGTCCAGAAAAAGAGAACAACTGATCTCATATATTGTTTAGAACATATGATATAATGTTTAGAACATATGATATAAGGTTTAGAACATATGATACATGTTTTATAATATACGATATTTTTTTAGAACATACAATAATTTTTTTCCTATGTAAGAAGCTGAAACATAAATATTTTCTTATACCGTACACTATTTTGATGACAAAGTGGATCTAACATGTTTATATTGGATCTAAACATGAATAGCACTAAAATTTAACTTCAAGCTTCTAATGCTATTCTGATTAATTACATATGATTACACATATTTTGTTAAACAAGCCACTAACCTACAGACCTTTCCACTTTAAACAGATATATACAATCTACTCAGGAAATTCCCAAATCCTACACATTCAGTTGTTGAACAAAATCACAATTCAAGGTTTGGCTCAATAGACCTGATTCCCCCATTAAATATCTAACTTCCATTTCAACATTCTCTGAAAATTACAATATTCATCACCCTGTACCCATTTCCAATCTTCATAATTATCAACCTAATCAATTTTACTGCTCTCATTTGGTTCTTATTATATCCTTCCTTCTCAACACTGACATATCACATCCAGAAAAAGCAACCATTATTTCATCCAATCCAATTCAAAATATGTGTTTCAAACACTTCATTACTGTTATCAAAATTGTGTATGTTCCAAAAAATATGTTTCATGTTCCAAAATAATATGTCTTACGTTCTAACATATATAATTACAGTAATTACAGAATATACAATTATTTTAACTGTTCATTCTTCCATTTTAATGCCTTCTCAATTACAACAACAACTTCATTGTTTCCAGAATTTGACAGACTCTTCCAACAGTACTCAATTCTAAAATTCTTCAACTGATCAACCTGCAATATCCCATTCATTATTACTAACATTAACAAAATAATAACAGCCTATAATAAAAAAAAAGATTTAAAAAAAACTCACATTCTTCTTTCGAACTCCAATATCCCATTTAGCCCCATCTTGTCCAAAATAGGATTCCATATGTTTCAAAAGGAAAACACCACAATCATCATTGTTGGTTGAGTCTTTCCACTTCAACTTCAAATGTCTTGAAGCATAAGCACTGATATCATTCAAGCAATTAGGGCTTTCTCTTTTCATATAAAGATAATATGCTTTCACCTGAAAAACATAGAACAACATCTTATCAATATTAAAACATATCATCAACTACTCAGAACATACACTTAGATTTTCTGAACGTGACAGTAAATATATAGAACACAATAACAAAACTAAAAAACAGTTGAATAATCTTACCAAAGCCTTTGCAAAACCCTTATATTTACTATGAACTTTTACACCTTTATCAAGAGTCTTGTTATCAATAACGTCTATCTTTCCAGTAAAATGGTTGATAACGAAAAGATAGAAATGTGCAGCATAAACAACCGGAAAGAACACCTACAAAAATAAACCATTAGCAATCATAATAATTACAAACAACAATTAAAGTAAAACACAATTTACTTTTAATATAATTACCAAGTGATAATTCTGTAAACTATCTATTTTAGCCTGACGAAGTTCATAACTAATCCTCTCAAAAAAAGCATTGTGTCTGTCGCTGTACTTAATACTTCCAGGAACTCCCTTATCAGTACACAGTATCAGCTATACAAAAATACAACATTCATATTAATATAATCCAATTTCTTTCTAACAAAAAAAAAATATCAAAATGTAAAAACACATACAAATGGTACAGTAGAGAAGAAGAATCTATGCACAGAAGTTGGACCCTTGCTCTTCTCTTCAGAATTCAATATTCGAGACCACGCATCAACCACATTACTAACCAAATGATTGCTTCCTGACAAACTCATAATCTCCTCTCTATTGATTGTGGACAAACAATCACTATACAACAACTCACTTCAAAAAAAAACAAACAGAATAAAATAAAAACAATCAGTATATCTTAAAGAAAAATCAAATTAACACAAACAACATTCAATTAAGATCTTACTGTGGGTCTTCATTACAAAAAGCATATTCAACCAACATTCTCCGCGAACTAAGCATATTATTTAGTAAATGCTGAGACTCAAGCAAAAATGGAGACTGTAAATATCCAGGCAACTTTGAAATCCTTTTTGAATGATTTCCAACACCAACTTCTTGCACTTCCTCAACTACATCTTTGCGTACTCTCCTATTAACAACAAAAAAAGAAAATAACAAAAGGGGACAAAATTAACCAGGTTCAAAAACAGAAACCACATAATCTTAAATTCCTTTCTCATGTTCTAAAATATAAACCATATGTTCCAAAAACAGAAATCACTTACATTGCATTACTATCAGAAACATCATCAGCAAAACATTCATCAAGCCTAGCAACTCCTACTCTCAACACTTCTTCAACAAACTCTTCCCGAACTTCATACAAATCAAATTGACTATATTTCATACCACACCCACTTTTCCACTATAAAATATAAAAAAATTAAAACCATAAAACAAACTATAATTTCAAAATAATGCAACAAAACCTTTATTATAAATGCACTATACCTTTTCAGCAAACTTCAAATCCTTGTCCATCACAATATCTCTCATGAACCGCATTACAAAAAACCACATGTTTTGTGATCTTTTTGCTCTGGCACACCCTACAACACAACAAGCACAAAATTAAAATAATGTACATCAACCTAACTTTTACGTTCTAAAAAATTTCACACATGTACAAAACAAATATACAAGTGAGAACTCACCAAAAGTGCAGTCCATTTGACTTTAACTTCATCATTCTCAGAGAATAATTTAACAGCGCTGTTAAAATAAAAATCATTAAAATCAGTTACATCATCTTAATCTTCAAACATAGTTATATATCAAATAAACTATAAAACAAAATACAAACAAAAAAACATACTCATTCACAACATCAATCCATACATCTCCCTTTGGCAAACGCCTTCTCAAGGGATCCAACCAATAAGCTCTAAAATTCTTCAAATCGATAATTGACAACGTCCAATGTCCACTGAAAATAATACTATTATTATTACAAGAAAATTACAGAAAATTACTTAAAAAAATATTAAATAAAATAACTAAAACAATCATACCCTGTATTATATGGACATAAAAAGATAGACTTATCCATCGTACACATCTTCAATCGATTCATCAACTCAGATGAGTGCTGGCTTACTGTTTTAGAACTTCCAATGGAATAAGTGTAATGATGATCAACAAAATAAAATAAATTCTCCATTCCTCTTTTCTTCAACAAATTAAACAAGTAGCTACATAAAAACAAAAAAGAACATAGTAAGAATCAACTACAACTAATATAAATAAAACTATAATATTTCAAAAACAAAATACCTCATATAGAAAATTATAACGTTGCAAGTTATCTCTTCCATATGAACCATAGAATATATATCCTGCCTCAACAATAATGCTTTAGCAGAATGTCCAAACAACTCTTCACCAACAACATAGCTAACAAAATTCCCTTTCACCAACTCCGCATTTGCCCATTTGGACAACATCCGTAACTTATCTGGAATATTTCTAGGCAAAGCTTGCAAATCTACATCCACCGCATCTTCTATCACCACGTTATCAACTTCATCATCAACAACAAACCTGTTGACAAAACAAACAAACTTAAAAAATCAAATAGGAATAACATAATAAGAAGCATAAAACGTATGTTCTGAACAATAAAGCATATGTTTTAAACAATAAAGCATATGTTCTAAAATATAAAAAACATTAAAAAACATAAACAAAATATAAAAAAAATATTTTCACATACATTACTTCAGGATCAGAATTATTCTTCATATCTGCACCATCCGATTTCTCAACAAAATTTTTTGCTTGTGTAGATCCATCTTCAGTTCCAACAAAATCAGACAACTCTTGACTCAACAAATTAAAATTCGGACAAGAATATTTTTCTTCAGATTTCTTCATTGGAGTTTTACTCTCTCTCTGATCTTTCTTCTCTCTTTTAATTCTTTCAACCAACGCATCTATCTCATCAAAAAATTCAGAATTAAAATAAGGATGACTATCTTGACTAGACAAATCACAATCAACATCTCCAGTCATTCCTGAATCTTTTTTACTTTCCGCTTTGTTCTCATTAACTACTTCTTCTTTCCCTCCTTCACTTTGAGAAACCGGATCTTCATTGACTCGAGTATATTTACTCCATAAGCTGTTGATCAGATTAGACATCTCAACACTTGTACCATCTTCACCAAAAACAACATTAGCTTCTTTCAACATACAGTACATTTCATTAACTTTAGAACCCAATTCTTTAGCTAATGATTGGAACTTAGCAAGAAATTCCTGCATATACAAATCCATAATAAAAAACAGGGCATGTTATAAATAATATTAAGCATGTTCTAAATTTTAATAAGCATGTTCTAAAATCTAATAAGCATGTTCTAAAATTTAAAAACAGAGATAAAGATGTAATAACGTACAAAAATTTGAGCAGGTCCACTCGAAGAAGCTTCTCCACATTCCTTCCTATTGGCTCCTTCAACATCTTGATTATCTTCTCTTGGCACATTTCCTTCATCCATATCCATATTTTCTCTTACCAAATTTTCTCCCACTACTATTCTGTCTAACACAATCCCACTTCCAAATCCCCTCATCTTTTCCAAAACCATCCTCTTTTGTATTCGTTCTTTTTTCCAAACAGATATCAGTGGAAAATCTCTTGGATTAATAACATTAGCTCGTTGAAGCCTATCAAAATAACTTATCTACAAAAAAAAAAAACAAAAATGAACAAGTTATACACAAATTAAAAAATAAACAACAAACAAATATTATCAAACACATAATCAAAAAAAGAAAATTACACTTACCAACAAGAAAGGAAGGGGACCTGTAAAAAAAAGTAGGACTCCTTTTCCATTCACTGACAGAATCCAACAAATGCTTATATGCAAAAGAACACCAATCCAGATTTGCAATTTCCTTAACATTCCTACAACTATAAAGAAACTTATAGTTCATAGCCTGGTTCTTGGTAGAACGAATACAACAATTCACAGCACAGAATACAAAATGCAACAAAAACTCATCACACAATGGTTTCGTTTTCAGATCATTCAACTTAGCAATCACAGTACTATTAATTGGACTTCCAATCTCAAGTCCAAAATACGACCTCCATTGAGCAAAAAAATCTGAAGACTCATCTTCCCCAACATCTTGTGGCTCCTCAATCTCTACACCTCCACAAGGCAAGCCATAAACAGCCTTAAAATCATCCTTAACAAACTTCAATTCTTCACTATTATCCAGCATAAGGCTACACCTATCAACATTAAAACTATTCACAAGTTTTTCACAAAAAGTAGCATTATGAACATCTAAACTTAGATGCAAAAACCCACCAAATCCAATCCGCTTAATTGCATCCTTATGAGTCTCCGGAATATCATGAAGAATACCCATAAACTGTTTAGGAGGTATTCTTTGACCAAGAGCAACCTTATTCCGTTTAAAAACATTTTCATCATCACCTACACTAACAACCTTCTTCATCTTCTTTAAAAAACTAGAAGCAACAGACAAGTTTCTGGCAAACTTCACTTTCTTTACCTTCTTAGCATCAACATCTTCCTTTGAAGCATCAACATCTTCCTTTAACGCATCAACCGAAGCTTCAAAAACTTGAGAAGAATCAAAACCTTTACTAGATAGACTCCTTGTTTGCCGCCTAAATGTACCTTTCCTAGATTGACTACTACTTTGCCGAATCAACTCACCTTTCATAGATTGACTCCTGGTTTGCCGCCTCAACAAACTATTAGACGGAACGACGTAACTAGACAACAAATCATTGTCAGCAGGAATGGCTGGCATTGAAGGTCTTTTCGAAATTGAAGGTCTTTTAGAAGTCCTTTTAAATCTTCTAGAAGAATGTGTTTTTTCAGTTCTAACTTCAACAGGAACAACAGTTTCACCTTTCTTCTTATTTTTCTTATCTTCATCAGAACAATATTCTTCAATAATATCATCCAGCAAATTCTGATCAACAACATTCTTTGGAAAAATCTCTTCTCCATTGCCGCCCATTTTCTAAAAAAACAGAACATATACTCAACATTTTAGAACAAACAAATGCAAATATAAAACAAATATACAACGAAACATAAAACAAAAGGAATAACTCATCAACCAAACATAAAGTAATTTAACAAAGCAATAACTCAACAACAGAACATATGATCAATATTTTAGAACAAAAAATGCAAAAACATAAAACAAAAATAGAACAAACTCAAAAACGTTCTAAAACTAACTACATTTGAATACAAAAAACATACAAAATCATACAACAACAAACTTTGAAAGTTCAAACAAGCGAAAACACGAAACAAACCAATATTGTTTTAACAGAACAATTGTTCAATATTCTAGAACAAAACACATGCAAATATAGAACAAACATAGAACAAAAATAAAATCATTTTGAAACTCATTAAATTGGAAAATAAAACCACAACAAAATATCAAAGTTAACACAAATGAAAAACTTAAAAGACAAAAAGCTACAAAAATTAGGTCTCAAAACTTAAAAATAGAGAACAAACATAAAACAAAACAATATCTCATTAACAGAACATACGTTCATAATTTTAGAACAACAAATACAAAATTTAGAACAATAACAGAACAACATAAAAACATTCTCAAACTGAATACATTTGAATACAAAAATCAAAGAAAAACATACAGAAACTTCTTTATAAACATCAAACAAACGAAAACCTAGAAAATCAAAAAACTGTACAAAATCGAACTCAAAATCAACAAAGAATATAAAACAACAAAATAAACGAAACACATAAAGCAAGAAACCTCGTTCAGAAGAACAAATTCACAGAAAAAAACCAAAAAATGAAAAAATGCAAACAAAAACAATACACAGAAAAAACGAAAAAGATAAGCAACTAACCAGATTTAAGAGGAACAAATACACGGTAGAATCGATGAAATACACAGCGCAAATCTTCTATAAAAACCAAAGTTGATCGACGCTAGATTAGAAAAGAAATGACAGAAGATAGAAATGAGGAAGTCGAGGAACGAAGAGCAATAAGTCGAGGAACGAAGTCGAGGAACGAAGAGACTCAACTCTTCAACTTTAGAAACGCGCGCAATGAATTACCAAAACACAGCGTTTTGGTTAATGAAAAACCCCCCAAAACTACGTAGTTTTGGGTGGTTCTCACCTAAGGTGAGTTCTCACCTAGGAAAGGGTTCTCACAAGAGCCCTCTCTTATATATATATATATATATATAATAAAAAAATAGTAAATAATATATTATATTCTATTTTAGAAAATTATATTTATCAAAATTATTATTAGTCTAATTAATTTAAGAAATAAATATTATATTCCGATTACGGATTAAACCTAACATAATTGTTAAATTGATTATCCAAAAATTTGAGATTTAGCTCCTATCAACTTCAATTTGCCTTCTTGAATTCAGCTATCGATGAACATGATATCCTCCTTTGATATATGCATCTTCCCTTTGTCTCGTTAACGGCTTTGTGTCTGGTCTGGTTGACCACGCTGAGAAAAACATAAGTTATTTTTATTACCATGGTTATTAAAGGCGCAAGGCGCACTAAGGTGCAAGGGGGTCCTGGAGCCTTGACGCAACCTAAGGTGCACGTCCGAGCGACTCGAGGTGCAAAACAAAAAAAATCATCAATTCATAATACTAATCACAAATAGTCAAATACAAACAATTAAATCATAAAATGCATGAGTTAAGTTCTAGTTATCTACTAAGGCGGGTTAAATGCATCAATGGTCGCTGAACTTACATGGTTGTTTCAAAATAGTCACACAACTTCAATTTGTCTCAATAAAATCACTCAACTTTGAGTTTTGTCTCAATTAGGTCACTTCGTTGATTTTAGCGGTTAAAACGCATTGAAATAATGACATTGGTGACACCTCAACATGAGTTAACTCAAAGCTCTGACCGAAACGAAATGTGACAGCCACATGTCGGGTATTTTTATGAAAAAAACTAAATTTTAGTTTTTTTTTCATAAAAATAATCGACACGTAATAGCCAGGTGGCACATATGTGGATATCATGTGTCATTTCGGTTAGAAATATGAGTTGTCTCATATTGACGTATCACTTATGTCATCATTCTGATGTTTTTTTATCAGTGAAATAGTCATAATGACTTAATTGAGATAAAACTCAAAGTTGAGTGATTTTATTGAGACAAAGTGAAGTTGAGTGACCATTTTGAGATAACCATATAACTTCAGTGACGAATGATGCATTTCAACCCTACTAAGTAAAAGTTAAAACTAAAGAAAACACTAATAGTCGTTGACTCTAGAAACAACTTACCTTTAACTTCCTAGTTTTTCTTCCTAATCTTCATCGGAACCATAATCATCATCATCATATGCTTCTTGAATAAGGTTCTCAATCTCATTATCATTGTCACATTCCTCATCAATGTACTCATCATCTACAAAGTCGGGTTCATCATATATAAAAGGCATTTTATCCTTATCTTTCACCTTAGCCTTTGTCTGTCTCTGCTTTTCTTTTATTTTGTGAACTTAAAAAACCCTAAAATTCCCTCAAAACCCTAAATTACCTTAAGGTAGCAGAGACGCGCCAAGGCACGCACCTAGTGCCGGGCTTAAGGCGCACTAAGGCACGCGCCTGACTGACCACACCCGCCTTTAGGCTCCAGACACGCTAAGGCTGGAGCCTTAACCGAGACGCACCCTGTTAAGTAACGTGTCTTCTTGTTTGGTTTTCTTTGAAGTAGTCTTTGCTGTTAACAATAAGTTCCTAGAAACTAGGAATAAGTTAGAGTTTGATTTGGTCTTTGCTATAATCATGTTTCCTGTATATGTGGGATACGTTAGTTTCTGTTTTTGGATTTCTGTTCACTGTAAAGCTATTTAAAGCTTCCTCAGTTTACATTCTAAATAACAAATACTCTTTGCATTTTGTTGCAATTTGTCTATTGTGTTCAATATTTATCATTTGGTATCAAAGCCTGAACAGGCCTGATTGAGAGAGAATAGTGTGAGAGAAACACGAGAGAAGAGTGTGAAGAGATGGCAGAAAGCAACAATAATAATGGTTTTGTGCAACCAGCTATCCCAAAATTTGATGGCTTTTATGAACATTGGGCAAAATTGATGGAGAATTTCCTTCGAGCAAAGGAATTCTGGAGCCTAGTAGAAGACGGAATAACAGAGATTCCAGCAGGAAGAGAGCCATCAGAAGCAGAGACTAAAGTTACTGCAGAACATCAATTGAAGGATAAGAAGGTGAAGAATTATCTCTATCAAGCCATTGACAGAGAAATTATGGAAACCATTCTGAACAATGATACATCCAAGCAGATTTGGGACTCGATGAAGCAGAAATTTAAAGGGTCAACAAGGGTTAAAAGAGCACAACTTCAAACCCTAAAAACTGAATTCGAAATTCTGAAGATGAAAGAAGGGGAAAGTGTCAATGCCTATTTTGGAAGAACACTCTCAATTTCCAAGAGGATGAAATCATGTGGTGAAAGTCTCAAAGAAGCTGATATCACAGGAAAGATTCTTCGATCCTTAGTTCCAAAATTCAACTACGTGGTATGTTCAATTGAAGAATCAAATAATGTTGATGTTTTAACTGTGGATGAACTCCAAAGCATCCTTTTAATTCACGAACAAAGGATGAAAGGATCCGTAGAAGAAGATCAAGTATTCAAAGTTACACATGAAGACCGAAGTGGACGAGGCAGAGGCACGTTTAGAGGTCGAGGAAGAGGCAGAGGCAGATCGTTCTTTGACAAATCTGCTGTTGAATGCTATAAATGTCACAATTTGGGACATTTTCAGTATGAATATCAAAATTCGGAGAAACGGGCTCACTATGCCGAGATTGATGATGAAGATGAGATGTTGTTAATGGCGCAAGTTGATCTCAAGCAAGACAAAAGGAAAGGGATCTGGTTTCTTGATTCTGGATGTTTGAACCACATGTCAGGAAATAAAGAGTGGTTCACACGACTTGATGAAGTTTTTAAGCATTCTATTAAACTTGGGAATGATGCCAAGCTGATGGTGATGGGGAAAGGGAGTATCAAGCTCGAAGTTGGAGGCCAAATCCAAATTGTGAGTGATGTTTTTTATGTACCTGAATTGCCTAATAACCTACTGAGTATAGGTCAATTACAAGAACGAGGAATCACCATTCTTATCAAACATGGAGTGTGCAAGTTATATCATCCGACCCGTGGTGTTATAATGAAAAGCGAAATGACAGCAAACAAAATGTTTGTAGTTATTGCAAACATTCTCATGAAATCACCTTCTTGCTTCAACGCACAAATTGAAGAATCAAGTGAAATTTGGCATCAAAGATTTGGGCATCTGAGCTATAAAAATCTAGCATTGCTGCACAACAAAGAGATGGTTCAAGGGCTACCAAACATCAAAACCCCAACAAAAAAATGTACAAGTTGCATGATGGGAAAACAACACAGAGTAGCCATTTCAAAGAAGAGTAATTGGAGAGCCACAAAGAAATTACAGCTCATACACTCAGACATTTGCGGTCCTATTTCGCCTGCCTCCTACAGTCAAAAGAGGTACATATTAACATTCATAGATGACTTTAGTCGAAAGCTGTGGGTTTATTTTCTGAACGAAAAGAGTGAAGCTTTTGTGACTTTCAAAAATTTCAAAATAATGGTGGAGAAAGAGTGTGGTCTATCAATGTGCAGCTTAAGAACAGATAAAGGAGGAGAATTCAACTCCAAAGAATTTTCAGAATTTTGCAAAACACAAGGCATAAGAAGACAGCTTACTACAGCGTATACGCCTCAGCAAAACGGAGTTACGGAGCGTAAAAACCATACAATCCTCAATATGGTGAGATGCTTGCTTGAAGAAAAACAAATGCCCAAAATGCTTTGGCCAGATGCTGCAAAATGGACATGTCACATTCTCAATCGGAGTTCCACTGCCTCTGTGAAAAATAAAACTCCAGAAGAATGTTGGAGTGATTTGAAACCTAACATTGAATATTTCAGGGTCTTTGGCTGCATTGGAAATGTACATGTACCTGATGCTAAGAGATTGAAGTTAGACGCAAAAAGTCAGAAATTAGTCCTGATCGGCTACAGTGTGGAGTCCAAAGGATATAAGCTGATTAATCCTTTCACAAAGAAAGTAACCATCAGCAGAGATGTCATCTTTGAAGAAGATGAAAGATGGGATTGGGCAAAAACAAAAGAGGAGACTACTGATGTATTTGTTTGGGGAGAAGAATATGAAGAAGCCCACAATCAAGGAGATGAAAGTGAAGAAGAAGCAGATTTAGATGAAGAAAATACAGCAGATGTGGATGAAGACATCACCTCCAATGACGCAGAAAATTCAAGCTCCAATACTGATGTCTCCAATAGTGATGTTCCAAATTCAGCAAGTTCCAGCTCTAACTCACTGAATTCCAGCTCCAACAATACCTCTAATTCATCTTTCTCAATCAAAGAGCGAAGAGCTCCTGCCTACTTAGAAGATTACACAAGTGGAGAAGGATTCTCTGAAGATGAGGTACAAAACTTTGCTCTATGTATATCTGCTGATCCCATTTTCTATAAACAAGCAGCAAAATTGAAGAAATGGAGGGATGCAATGGATCTTGAAATCGAAGCAATAAAGAAAAATCAAACTTGGGAACTTGTAAAGTCTCCTTTGGAAGTGAAGGTGATAGGTGTCAAGTGGGTGTATCGAACCAAGCTGAACGAAAATGGAGAGATTGACAAATGTAAAGCACGCCTCGTGGCAAAAGGGTACGCTCAAGAAAAGGGAATTGACTACAATGAGGTCTTTGCACCAGTAGCACGATAGGATACTATTTGCATGGTAATTGCAGTAGCAACGAAAAATGGTTGGAAGTTGTTTCAACTAGACGTTAAAAGCGCATTTCTGCACGGAGAACTCAAAGAATACGTCTACGTCACTCAGCCACAAGGCTATGAAGTTAAGGGAGAGGAGAACAAAGTATACAAACTAAACAAAGCTCTTTATGTCTTAAAGCAAGATCCAAGGGCGTGGTTTAGTAGAATTGAAGGATACTTCGTCAAAGAAGGGTTCAAAAGAAGCTGCTGTGATCCTACCTTGTTTGTAAAACAGGAGAACAACAAGATTCTAATTATAAGTCTCTATGTTGATGATCTTGTTTTTACAGGCAATGATTTGATTATGATACAAAATTTCAAAAACTCTATGAAGAATGAGTTCGAGATGATTGATCTAGAAGAAATGAAGTATTTCTTGGGAGTGGAAGTTCATTAAGGAGTAAATGGCATTTTCATCAGCCAGAAGAAATATGTCAGTGAAATGCTTGAAAAATTCGGGATGAAAGGGTGCAATGGAGTCAGAAATCCAATTGTTCCAGGAAACAAACTATCAAAGGAGGAGGAAGGCACTCAAGTAAATGGAACCTTGTTCAAGCAGATTGTTGGAAGCTTGCTATATATGACTGTCACAAGACCAGATTTGATGTACAGTATTATGTCAAAACCAATGGAGATACATATGTTAGCAGCTAAGAGAATCTTGAGATATATTCAAAGTACTGCTGATTTTGGCATTGTTTACAAACGAGGCTGCACAACTGAGTTAATGGCATATACAGACAGTGATTATGCTGGTGATATAGATGATCGAAAGAGTACATCAGGATATGTTTTCATATTAAGTGGAGGAGCTGTAGCTTGGGCGTCCAAGAAGCAACCTGTAGTGAGTCTGTCAACTACAGAGGCAGAATATATCGCTGCTGCCTCATGTGCGTGTCAATGTGTCTGGATGCAGAGAATTCTGAAACAAATTGAAGGTACAAAAATTGACTATGTGAAGGTTCTCTGTGACAATTCTTCTACTATTAAACTTGCAAAGAATCCGATACTTCATGGGAGAAGCAAACATATTGATGTAAGATTTCATTTTTTAAGAAATCTTGTAAATGATGGGTCAATTAAAATGGAATATTGTGGCATGAATGAGCAAGTTGCAGATATCATGACAAAACCGTTAAAGCTTGATCAATTTGAGAAGCTTAGAGAAGCACTTGGTGTTCGAATCAGTTTGGGTATAAACTAACTTGCTGTAAGCAAGTTTAGTTTAGGGGAGAGTTTTGTTAAGTAATGTGTCTTCTTGTTTGGTTTTCTTTGAAGTAGTCTTTGCTGTTAACAATAAGTTCCTAGAAACTAGGAATAAGTTAAAGTTTGATTTGGTCTTTGCTGTAATCACGTTTCCTGTATATGTGGGATACGTTAGTTTCTGTTTTTGGATTTCTGTTCACTGTAAAGCTATTAAAAGCTTCCTCAGTTTACATTCTAAATAACAAATACTCTTTGCATTTTGTTTCAATTTGTCTATTGTGTTCAATATTTATCACACCCTTAATAACTATGCTTATTACCTCATGAACTTGTAAGAATTTAGCACCTGCTACCGCATATTTTATTCAAGGGTAAAAATGAATAGCCGATAAATTTCAATTTATTCATAAAATTCAGTTCACTCCGCAAAACTCCAACTTAGGTTTCATGTTCGTAAAAAGCCATCTAAGCTAAAATCCTGCAACTGCTGACTGCTTAGACATCCACACAGTGGCGAATCCAGGATTTGAAGGAGGGGGGGCAAAATTCTACGTAAAAAAAATTTAGACAAAAAATGTAAAATTGTTCAATTTTTTATGACAAAAAATGCAAAATTGTTCAATTTTTGGTGACGAAAAATGCAAAATCGTTCAATTTTCATGCATTATTTTCATGATTTTTTTGATAAAAAACGTAAATTATAATGTTTCCGACTTGTAATCATCCATTTCCGGGATTCTCGTGTTGTTACGCATCAAATATCCCTAACGTTTTGGGTCAGGTGCAATTTTACCCGTAACATCTAAAATGGTGCAATTTCACCCCTAATGTTTGTAGCCAAGAGCAATTTTATCCCTAACGTTGATAAATTGGATCAATTTCAGACACTATTATAAAATACAATCATTTTTTTCTTTATTTTGTACCAATTGCATATCAATTTTGTAATTTTGCACCAATTTTACCCCTAACGTTGATAAATGAGACACTATTATTCATGACCGAGAAGACAGTTTGATGAATTATTTCTCAAATTGACCCAATTTATCAACGTTAGGGGTAAAATTGCTCTTGGCTTCCAACATTAGGGATAAAATTGTACCATTTTAGACGTTATGGATAAAATTGCTCCTGACCCAAAACATTAGGGATATTTTTGCACTTTAACCTTTATTTTTGAACTAAATTTTTTTATTTTTTTTAATGGGATGAAGGGGGGGGGGGCAAATGCCCCCTTTGACCCCCCTACATCCGCCCCTGCATCCACATAAACACACTTACATTTGCTTTGATGTGGATGAATACATCATTCATCCACTGAAGTTGTCCAAAAAAGTTTGATTGGCCCTCTGAACTTTCAAAATGTCCCGATAGCCCCATGAACTTGCGTAAAAGATAATCAATTAATCATTCGGTTTCAAAAAAAGTAAGTTAAATGCAGAAGATGTATTCCATGCATCTTAGAAAGTTATTATAAAATTCAAAAGTAGACTAAAAAGGAAGTTATTACTTGCTCAACTATAAAACTTATCAACTCTAATATTAGAACCGCATACCCCGATCTTGGTCGTTTTACTTTTTTTAAGACTCGTGCAATACATCTTCCGTATTTAACTTACTTTTTTACAACCGAGTGATCAATTGATTACATTTTAAGCAAGTTTATGGGGCTAATTGAAATGCTATACAAACCCGCCCCAATCTTTCCAAGATCTAATGGCCATCGGACAAAGCTTTGTCTGATATAGTGATACTACAAGATCTGCAAATAATGAGGAAAGAGAAGAAGGCAAAGCCAAGAAAGAGCACATATAGAGTGTGTATTCGCGATCACGAGGGAGCTTTTGTAGCGTGTTTCAGTTCGATTTTCAATGGTAGTATTTTTTTCAAGTTTTGCACAATTTCACATTTTGATGTACACCTTTATACTATTTCACATTTTGGTGTAAACCATTAATTTTGCATGGAAAACTATACAACCTTTTTAGTGACCTCTCATTAAAGTATACAACCGATAATTATGACTGGTCAACTCGAAGTCAACGTGTCATTTATTCTTTGCATCTCTCCCTAACTCGGTATTTCTCTCTCTAAAATTATTTGCAGCCTATCTCTAACCATCCATCTGATCTCTATGTTGCCCGGACACGGACACGGATACAGGAAATGTCATTTCTATAAAACACAGGACACGGATACGTGGGGGACACGTGTAAATATTAAAAATATTGGGGCACGTTTATAAATATTAAAAATATATTTATATATATGATTTTTTGTAATATAACTAAATAATTAGGAGCCCTATTTATATAGATGGATGGAGAAGTTTGAGAGTTTTTGTATTAATTAGGAGTTTCTTCTGGCATTAATTCCCCCTGTCCTTTGGAGTTTTGGCTCTCTAAATCTATCAACTATAACGACTATCGGTGAAGTTGAACGGTTGTATAATTTGAATTTGAAGAATCGCATGTTTTAATTTGACATTTGAAGAAGCGCAGGTTTTTTTTTCCTGGGACACGCGTATCCTTCACTGACACGCGTGTCCAACTTTCCGATATTACGGACACGGCCCCGACATCGTGTCCCTGGAGTTTCCGGCCGTGTCCGTATCGGATACGTATCCGAGACGGGATACGCTGGGTCTATGGAGTGTCCGTGCATTAGAAGATCTGATTTCTCTAAGGCGATAAGAACTGATTTAAATAAATAAGTTTAATTACAAAAATAGAGTGTTTTAGATAAAATAACGAAATAAAAATAAATTCCGTACTTTCGGTTAATTTTCCCTATTTTTGATTTAATTAGAAATAAAAACATCAAGCTAACTCGGCTCTCGAGAATTGTATTTTAGGTATGAGCAAGGAGCAAAAATCCACCAACTACGCGGGGCGTATTTCCCTTCACGCGGGGCGTGGAACACTTGGTCAGAAATAATTGACCATTCCACAGGCACCACGTGGGATCTAGTCATCGATACGCGGGGCGTATCAACCACCACGCGAGGCGTGTAACATATGTTAGAAATGATAAGCCCAATCCTGAAAGTCAGACTGCATTGTCTCCTAAGTCAACTATCGGTACGCGAGGCGTGTTTTGGGATATGCATGGCGTAAATGGTGTAATTCGAGCAATAAAACGTCAGGAGCTCAAACACGCGCGGCGTATATCACTATACGCGGGGCGTGGTTGAGACAACAATATCCGGATTAGGTCCACATGCAGGAAATTATTGAAGGAATGGGCCAATACGCAAGGCGTCCCCTACCATACGCGCGGCGTGGCATAGGAAATCTGCACAAAATAATGTTGCTCCATGCTTGTACCTTGTGAAATTATGATTTTACCCCTAGCTTGATGTGTATAAATAAGAGTGACTAGCACTCATTTCAGATATCTCTTTGTATAGACAAGTTTCATATTTTGAAGTTCTTGCTATTTTAGTTTTAGATTCAGATTTTATATAGCAATTCTCTATCACCTTGAGAGCTTGTTCGTTGATTCCGGCATTCCGTCAAAGTTCCGTTCCATCCTCGTCCACCAAGCTCGAAAGTTCCACCTCCAAGTCCTAAGAGACGGCCTTGAGTCCGGTTAGCTAGTTCCGAGGGTGGATTCTTCCCTTTTGACTTTCTAATTAGCTTGTACTCTTCCTATGTACTAGGCTTGGTTGTATTTCATATTTACATTCTCCATATTTATAACTTATGATTCATAATCTCTTTCTTTATATTTGTGTTGATGTTTTCTACTTGTTTTGATATTTGTAATTGATTATTGTGTAGGAAGAACGCGATTTCCGACGCCATTCGGCTATCTTTAGGGATTCATATAGGTGTTGCCTTACCGGAAGTGACGCTCCGGAAACCGTAGGAATTGACAAACCACGGAACTTACGGGTCCTAATTTCTAGTCCCAAGCATTAGACACGCCTTGACTAGGAACCACGTAGTCTAAGTACTTCACGGGTCGGTCACACTACACGTAGTCGTCATTGCAAGAGTAAATCATCAGCCGTTTATATATTGAGAGTCATTGTTTGTCATATTTATAACTTATCACCTTCCATATCATTTCGTAGAGTTTTGTTATATAAATTTGTCTCACCTGTAGTTAGGAGTAGTTTGTAGTTGGTTACCACATCAACCCCAAAGTATTCACCACTTAGATAACGTATAAAACCGAGTCGTTTAATACTTGCAGCTATAAATCCCGTGGATTCGATACCCGGTCTTAACCGGATTATTACTTGATACGACGGGGTACACTTGCCCCTAAGTAGTGACGTCTAGTAAAGATAGAGCATTTAGAAAGATCACATCCATAGTCATAACGTACTTAATATCATAATACATATTTCGTCGTAAACACGACACACTAGACGGCACGCATCAACTATCAAGACACTTTGAAAGTTCAAGAACTAAGCAAACTTTTTGGATAAGTTCAAGGAGCAAATGATGTATTAAACCTAACAAAATAAAAAGTCATATGGTATTTTCCAGCAGGTGGCTTAGAGGGCTTTTTTTAATAAGTCATATGGTGTTTTCCAGAAGGTGGCTTAAGAGGCTTCTTTTGAAAATGAATCCAAGTTGAGGGAGTTTTCTAACACAAATTAAACTTTTGTGTGATTTTGGAACTTACTAAAAAGTTAAAGAATGATCCATGTATTAAAACGAAGTAATTAAAAGACATGAAACAATGGTAAATTACATACATCATTTACAACCTTTGTCCTATTTTATATTTTGGTGTACAAGTTTCAATTTTACATATAAAAGTGTATATCATTTTGGTGACCTCTCACTAAAGTGTACATCCGGTAATTGTGACCGGTCAACGCACCAAGTCAGTAATTTGCATCTATAGAAGTCAAAAGTTGACCAGTCAATCTAAAATAAATGCGCCACGTCAGCAATTTTGACTTTTATAGCGATCAAATTGCTGATGTGGCGCATTGACTTCGTATTGACCGGTCACAATTACCGGTTGTACACTTTAGTGGGAGGTCATAAAAAGATTGTAAATTTTTATATGCAAAATTGAAGGTTGTACATAGAACAAAAATTATACACCACAATGGAGGCAAGGAAAGGGCTCAATGGAGATAAGGTAAGGAAGAAGCTGTTACAACCAGTACTATAGACTATAGCTTAGTAAGAGATAAGAATAAAGTAATAAGAGATAAGAGAGAAGAAATGAGGCAATCGAGGTTACTGACAAGCTTTCTCTTGCGATAAGCTTTTCTCGAGCTTACTGAAGACTAAGTCACAACAGACAACGAAAGAACTTCTCCTATAGCGAAATCTCTTCTCCTATACAGACAGCGAAAGAACTTCTCCTATTCCACCTATCCTACACTTATCTGCTCCTATTCGGCTTTGGATCCTACACTTATCTGCCCCTATTCGGATTTGGAACATAACTTATCTACCCCTATTCAGTACTCACTTATCTACTACACCAGCCTAAACCAGAACTAACCTATTACTGGCACTCTGAAACCTCTTACTCTTACAGCTAAAACCAGAAAAGAAAGAAATGTTGAAACACCTTTCCACATGATTTTGATTTGACAAAATTATTTAAGTTAATCCATGATTAAGAGGCAATTAAATTTAAAGTGCTTTGATTTAATTATACTAATATGTTTGTTCGATGGTAAGTATAAGTATAAATGAAGACATAATCAAAAAGTAAGACAGGACGAAGTCAGCATGAGAACTCAGCATAAGCTGAGTGGAGTGCAACTCAGCAAGACAGAAGAATAGCAAGATGCAGAACAAATATTTAAAGATGAAGCTGACCAAAGAAGCTGAGTGAAACGCAAGTCCTTCTCTAAACTAAAGCTTGCAGACGAAGCTGACCACGGAAGCTGAGTAAGAGCAACTCAGAAGCGAAGAACAAAAGCAACGTCAATAAAGTCAAGCTGAGTGTTCGTCTAGACAGCATGAATGATCCGTTTGCTAGAAGACAAGATCCGACAACTGTCTGCACCAATAATAAAAACCTTGGAATTACGCACAGAGTCAATTTCGAGATGCATGGGTCAACTGTCCGTTAGCTAAAAGACGAACAGGCACTAGAAGACACACCTACGGGAAGAAGACAACCCTGACGCCTGAGGAATTCAGACGATAGGATTGGCCTGCAAATCAGAAGCTGACCAGAACTATGTCGCAAGAAAGAGCCATTTGAATCCAACGGATAATTCCGAATTCAAATGATTGTGTCTTCAGATTTCAACTATAAAAGGACAAGTTCATGCTTGGATCCTAAGCCGATTTTGCGAAGAAAAATATAAGAGAAAAAGAGAAAAGATACAAAGCACATTCAAACAAGAAAAAGATCTTACACCAAACGTCCATTTCTGTGTAAAAGCTAGATTGATTTTGTAATCATCTAAAGTGTTCTTCATCTAGAAAGAACAAGTTTGTATCAATTGTAAAATTGAGAGAGTGGTGCTGAGTACTCGGTTTTAAGTACTCAGTGGTAGAGAAATCTAGGTGTTCGGTTATAGCACTTAGTAGGAGTTGAGTAGACGAATAGAGGAAGGTACTCTTGCTTATTCAACTGCCTTGTAAACGGTTTGTGCTCTACCTTTAAAGAGCTCAGTATTGGATTGAAAAAGCCCGGAGGGACTCTAGGGACCAGACGTAGGCGGAGAGGCTGAACCAGGATAAGTCGTGCTGAGTAATTTCTAACTCTCTCTCAATATATCTATATATGTGTTGTCTGATTAAATTGCTCAGGATATAAATTGTAAAAGCTGACACTGAGTAATCTTGGTGCTGAGTTGGAAGCTAACCTCAAGTGTTAATTCCCAACTCACAAGTAAAACAGTTCTAGTCAGCATCTGACTAAAGCTGTCTTACATTTCTCAGCCGTGCTGACCTAAACCAAGTTAAGCAACTTAAAGAATTAATTAAGTCAGCATTATTTGACTAAAAAGTTACATTAGTTCCTACCCCCCCCCCCTTGGAACTAATCACACGGGACCAACAAGTGGTATCAGAGCTAAGTAGCTCACTACTCAAAGATATAACTATCTTGAGCTGATCCTAATAAATGGCTGAGAACAACACTCGTTTCCTTCCAGGGAATCAAACGACACAGATACTCCCTGAGGGATTATCAATTAGTTGGCCTCCCTTGTTTTTCGGATCAAATTATACATTTTGGAAAAACAGGATGAAGAACTTTATTCAAGCTACAAACATGAGTGTGTGGCTTGCAATAGTTCAAGGCCCATATGTGCCTTATAAAACTGTTGACAACGAAAAGGTTGTCAAGAGTGAAACTGAGTGGTCAGAAGATGACCTTAAAAAATTACAAAACAATGCTTCGGCTATCAATATGCTTCACTGTGCGCTAGATGCTGCAGAATACAATAAGATTTCAGGTTGCGAGTCAGCACAGGAAATATGGAAGAAGCTCGAAGTGACCTATGAAGGCATAAGCAAAGTCAAGGAGTCCAAATTGAACCAACATATGAGATTTTACGAACTGTTCGAGATGAATGAAAATGAAGACATCTCGGAGATGAACTCAAGGTTCACCAATATTATAAATGAGCTTAAGAGACTTGGAAAGAATTTCACAGAAGAGGAGCATGTGAAGAAAATCCTAAGAAGTCTCCCTAAGAGCTGACAAGCTAAGAAGACAGCTGTGGAGGAAGCTCAGGACTTGACCACGTACAAATACGACGAGCTGATCGGATCTCTGCTGACTCATGAGATCTCTATGAAAAATTTTGAAGCTAAAGAAAAGTCAGAGGACAAGAAGCAGAATTCACTTGTCATGAAAGCTCACTCAACCGAAGCTGACTCATCAGATGATGAGGAGATGGCCATATTCACAAGAAAGATGAAGAAGCTGTTCAGAAATAATGATAAGAACAGCAAGAGGCCATACAAAAGAGGCGATAGGTACAAAGCTGAGTCCAGTGACAAATACAAAAAGGACAGCTCCAAGCCCGTCACATGCTTTGAGTGCCATCAATCTGGGCACATTAAGTCAAGTTGCCCTAACTTAAAGAAAGAAAAAAAGGGAAGCAAAAAGGCAATGGTGGCCACATGGAGTGACAGTGATGAGTCAACCTCATCAGAAGCTGATGCAAATGAGACAGCAAATATATGCTTCATGGTCGACGACGCTACTGACCAAAGTCAATCTGAGCAAGCTGACCTCTCTGACGGTTCTGACCAAGAGGAACATTCTAATGAGGTAACATCTCCACACTTGCTTAGAAATGAAATGGTTAATGCCCTGAGTGATCTATATACACTGACTAAAAAGTGTAACAAGAAAATAAAGGCACTCAGTAGGCGGTGTGACGAGATTGAAGAGGTCAAACTTAGTGACCTTCGATATCTTCTCCAAGACAACTCAACTTTGCATAACAACATGGAAATCATGCACAAGTTTGTCTCGGAAGTCCAATCAGATTCAAAGAAACTGAGAAAGGATGTCACAACCCTACAGAACCAAATAAAAGGTTCAACAAAAAATAAATCCCACACTGAGTACTCAGGTACTGGTCAGCGTAGACAGTTCACTCAGTGTGACTGTTGTGGGAAAAGAGGACACACAATAGATGTGTGTTGGTATAATAAGCGAACTGTCCAATGTGACTTCTGCGGAAAGAAAGGTCATATCACTAAGGTATGTTGGCATGCTCAGCACAATGGTGTTGACCAAAGACAAAGTCACCCTAAAAGGGTTACTCATTGTGACTTCTGTGATAAACAAGGCCACACCATAAATATATACCGTCACAAATTAAAACATGATATTGCACCTGTTTATGCTAACCAACGAGGACCCAAAAAGAATTGGGTACCTAAAGATGAATGATTCAAAATGCAGGTGAGCTTGAGGTGCGTGGAGAACTCAAAGCTTTGGTATATTGACAGCGCATGCTCGAGGCATATGACTGGTGATGAAACTCAGTTCATCACAATTGAGCTTAAACGAGGTGGTAACGTAAGCTTTGGAGACAATAAAAAGGGTAAGATAGTTGGATCAGGTACTATCGGAGGTAACCCTACTATTGAGTCAGTCTCCCTAGTTAAAGGTCTCAAATATAACCTATTGAGCGTAGCTCAGCTGTATGACAGCGGTAGAAAGGTTGTATTTGATGCCACTGAGTGTCGAATACTCGAGGGTAAAACAAACAATTTGATTTTAACTACCCCTCGTGTTGACAATGTGTACATGTTGAGTTTAGAAAAACAGTTTTCTAAAAATATATGCTTAGTGTCAAAGGAGGATAACTCCTGGCTATGGCATAGGAGACTTGGTCATGTAAGCATGGACCTCCTTGCCAAATTAGCAAGAAAGCAATTAGTTGAGGGATTGCCCAAACTTAAATTTGAAAAAGATCAACTATGTAATGCTTGTCAGCAAGGTAAACAAACGAAAAAGTCTTTTCAAAGTAAAAACATTGTCTCAACCAAGTGACCATTGGAATTACTACATTTGGACCTTTTCGGACCTGTCCAGCCACTCAGCTTGGGAGGTAAGAAATTTTCCTTAGTCATTGTAGACGATTTCTCTCGGTATACTTGGATCATCTTGCTGAGTAGCAAGGATGAAACGTTTGAGATGTTCACAACATTGATTAAAAAGCTTGAAAATGACAAAGACCTAAGAGTAGCTCATATAAGGAGTGACAATGGGGGAGAATTCAAAAACCAACAGTTTCATGAATTCTGTGAAGTCAGTGGCATTGACCATAATTTTCTTGCACCAAGAACGCCTCAACAAAATGGGGTTGTTGAAAGGAAGAACAGAACAATAGTTGAAATTGCTAGGACAATGCTGAGCGAAAATAGGCTTCCAAAATATTTTTGGGGTGAAGCTTGTTGAAACACCTTTCCACAAGATTTTGATTTGACAAAATCATCCATGATTAAGAGGCAATTAAATTTAGATGCTCTGATTTAATTGTACTAATATGTTTGTTAAATATTGAGTGCAAAAATATATAAAGTAAAGACAGGACAAAAGTCAGCATAAACGAAGCTGAGTAGAACGGAACTCAGCATGACTGAATAGAAGCTGAGTGGAGTTAAAATTCAGAAGCAAAACGAAGCTGACTAAAGTTGAAGACTTCTTCAGGAGCGGTTAAACAGAACGGAGCTGACCTTGAAGGAACTCAGCATGAACGTTGAACATTCGAAAAGAACAAACGAAGCTGAGTAACAGTCAGGACAGCATGAAGGATCCGTTCACTAAAAGACAAAGTCTGCCAATCTTCTGCACCAATAATTGGAACCTCGAAGACACCTAAAAGACTAATTCCAAGAGTCATGGGACGTTGGATTATTGGAAACAGACAACTGGCACAAACAGACAAACCAGACGCTAGAAGACAAACCTGACGCCTGAAGAAAACAGAGAAAGGGAATGGAGGTGCAGTCTGAAGCTTTCCAGAAATTGTTCCCCAAAAGAGCCGTTTTGATGTTAACGGTTAGGACATTTCAAAACGATCAAATCTACAGATTTCCTTCTATAAAAGGACAATCGAAAAACTTGGACAGAAATTGAAGTACAAAAGAAAAAAAAGAAAAATACAAGAGAGAAAGTTTTCAAAAGCACTCAAATACAAAAAGGATCTTACACCAACTTTTCTATTCCATGTGTAAATGCTAGATTGATTTGTAATCATCTAAAGTGTTCTTTAGTTCAAAAGGAACAAGTTTGTGATCAATAGGAATATTGAGATTGTAAAGCTGAGTGCTTGGCTGTAAGCATTTCAGTGGTAGAAAAATCTAAGTGCTGGGTTGTAACACTTAGTAGGAGTTGAGTAGACGAATAGAGGAAGGTACTCTTGCATATTCAACTGCCTTGTAATTGGTTTGTGCTCTACCTTTAAAGAGCTCAGTATTGGATTCAAAAAGCCCGGAGGACTCTGGGGACTGGACGTAGGCAGAGAGGCCGAACCAGGGTAAGTGATACTGAGTAATCTCTAAACTCTCTCTTATAATTGCATGTGTTGTTTACTTTATTTACTCAGCATATAAATTGTCTAAACTGATCTTGAGTAAGTAAGTGGTGCTGAGTTAGGAGCTGACCTCCAAGAGTGTCAATTCTCAACTCACAAGAAAACAACTTTAGTCAACATCTGACTAAAGCTGTCTTCAAACATATCTCACCAAGCTGACTATAAGCTGAGTTAATAAACTCTCAAAATAACTCCCAGTCAGCTTAATTAAAACGCGAAAAAGTTTAAATAGTTCCTAACCCCCCCTTGGAACTAATTACCAGGGACCAACAAGTGGTATCAGAGCCTAAGCTCACTACTCAAAGATTTAACAATCTTGAGCTGATCCCGAAAAATGGGTGAGAATAGCACTCGGTTCCTTCCAGGAAACCAAACAACACAGATACTCCCTGAGGGACTATCAATCACTAGACCTCCCCTATTCTTTGGATCAAATTATACATTCTGGAAGAATAGGATGAAAAACTTTATTCAAGGCACAAACATGAGTGCATGGCTTGCAATTGTTCAAGGTCCACATGTGCCATACAAAACTGTTAACAATGAGAAAGTTGTTAAAAGTGAGGCTGAGTGGACAGAGGATGACCTCAGAAAATTACAAAATAATGCTTCGGCTATAAATATGCTTCACTGTGCGTTAGATGCTGCAGAATACAATAAGATTTCAGGTTGCGAGTCAGCACAGGACATTTGGAAAAAGCTTGAAGTAACCTATGAAGGCACAAGCAAAGTTAAGGAGTCTAAAGTCAATCAACATATGAGACTCTACGAGCTGTTTGAAATGAAGGAGAATGAAGACATCTCAGAAATGAACGCAAGGTTCACAAACATTATAAATGAGCTAAAAAGGCTTGGAAAGAACTTCACTGAAGAAGAACAGGTGAAGAAAATTTTGAGAAGTCTGCCCAAGAGCTGGCAAGCAAAGAAAACAGCTGTAGAAGAAGCCCAAGACTTGACTACCTACAAATATGATGAGTTGATCGGATCCCTGCTGACCCATAAAATCTCTATGAAAAACTTTGAAGCCAAAGAGAAAGAAAAATCAGAAGACAAGAAACAAAAGTCACTTGTCATGAAAGCTGACTCAACTGAAGCAGAGTCAACTGATGATGAGGAATTGGCCATGTTCACCAGAAAGATGAAAAAGTTGTTCAGGAGAAATGATAGAAACAGCAAAAGGTCATTTAGAAGAAATGATAAGTATAAAGCTGAGTCAAGTGACAAGTACAAGAAGGACAGCTCAAAGTCTGTCACATGTTTTGAGTGTCATCAAACTGGGCACATCAAGTCAAGCTGTCCCAATCTCAAGAAAGAGAAGAAGGGAAGCAAAAAGGCTATGGTAGCCACATGGAGTGACAGTGACGAATCAACATCATCTGAAGCTGAGCAAAATGAAACAGCCAACATATGCTTTATGGCGGATGATGGAGCTGACCAATCCCAATCTGAGCAAGCTGACCTTTATGATGAAACTGACCAGGAGGATCACAACAATGAGGTAACATCCTTATTCTTACTTAGAAAAGAAATGGTAAATGCCCTGAGTGACTTGTATACACTAACCAAAAAGTGTAACAAAAAGATTAAGGCACTCAGCAGGCGATGTGATGAGATTGAAGAGGTCAAGCTGAGTGACCTCCGATATCTTCTCCAGGACAACTCTGACTTGCATACCAACATGCAAATCTTACATAAGTTTGTCACGGAGGTCCAATCTGAGTCAAAGAAACTTAGAAATGATATCACAATGTTACAGAGTCAAGGGAAGGGCTCACCTAGAAATATACCCCATGCTGAGTATGCAAACACTAGTCAGCATAAGCAATTCACTCAATGTGAGTGTTGTGGAAAAAGGGGACACACAAAGGATGTGTGTTGGCATAACAGGCAGATTGTCCAATGTGACTTCTGCGGAAGAAAAGGGCATACCACAAAAGTATGTTGGCATGCCCAACACAATAATGTTGACCATACTCAGTTCAACCCACAAAGGGTATCTTTTTGTGATTTCTGTGGTAAGCCAGGCCATACCATAAAAGTATGCCGTCACAAGTTAAAATATGATTTTGCTCCTGTTTATACTAACAAGAAAGGACCCAAAAGAAATTGGGTACCTAAAAATGAATAGTTTAAACTGCAGGTCAGCTTGACATGCGTGGAGAAGTCAAAACTATGGTATATAGACAGCGCATGCTCAAGGCATATGACAGGTGATGAAACTCAGTTCATCACACTAGAGCTTAAACGAGGTAGAAGTGTAAGCTTTGGAGACAACAAGAAGGGTAAGATAGTCGGCTCAGGAACTATCGGAGGTAACCCAACTATTGAGTCTGTCTCCTTAGTTAAAGGTCTCAAATACAATCTGTTGAGTGTAGCTCAGCTTTGCAAGAGCGGCAGAAAGGTTGTATTTGATGATACTAAGTGTCAAATACTCGAGGGAAATACAAATGAATTGATTTTAACTGCGCCTCGTGTAGAAAATGTATATATGTTGAACTTAGAAAAACAGTTTTCTAAAAACATATGCTTAGTGACTAAAGAGGACAACTCCTGGCTATGGCATAGAAGACTTGGGCATGTCAGCATGGACCTTCTTGCCAAATTAGCTAGAAAGCAATTAGTTGAGGGATTACCCAAATTAAAGTTTGAAAAAGATCAACTGTGTAAAGCTTGTCAGCAAGGCAAACAAACTAAAAAGTCATTTCATAGCAAAAATATTGTCTCAACCAAAAGACCATTGGAATTACTACACTTGGATCTTTTCGGACCTATCCAGCCACTCAGCTTAGGAGGTAAGAAATTTTCCTTGGTTATTGTAGATGATTTCTCTCGGTACACTTGGATTATCTTGCTGAGTAGCAAGGATGAAACCTTTGAGATGTTTACCACATTGATCAAAAAGCTTGAAAATGACAAAGACCTAAGAGTAGCTCACATTAGAAGCGACAATGGTGGAGAATTCAAAAATCAACAGTTTGATGAATTCTGTGAAACCAGTGGTATTGACCACAACTTCTCTGCCCCTAGAACACCTCAACAAAATGGGGTCGTTGAAAGGAAAAATAGAACCATTGTCGAAATAGCTAGGACAATGCTGAGTGAAAATAGGCTTCCAAAATACTTCTGGGGTGAAGCTGTTCACACGGCATGTTACATACTGAATAGGGCTCTAGTTAGACCTATACTTAAGAAAACCCCATATGAACTTTGGAAAGGTCGAAAGCCCAACATTGGATACTTTCGTGCCTTTGGGTGTAAATGCTTTATACTCAATACAAAAGACAACCTTGCTAAATTTGATGCTAAAGCTGACGAGGCGATCTTTTTAGGGTACTCAACAAACAGTAAGGCATATAGAGTATTTAACAAAAGAACTCAGGTTGTAGAAGAGTCTGTACATGTTGAGTTCGATGAAACTGACCCTACAGGTAAGTCAGCTCAGCCTGAAGAAGATGAACCAAGCTCAGCTTCCGCTGATCAACCAGAAGCATCTGTGTCAACTATACAGGAGCTGACCCAAGGTAAGCAAGAAATTGAAATATCATTTGCTGACCAATCTATTCCTGTAGAGACTGTAGAAACACCTCTTCCAAACAACTCAACGTTGCCCAAGGAAATAAAGATCCCAAGAGGACATATAGAACAAGCCATTCTTGATGCCGCCAACAACAAATTAATGACCAGAGATCAGCTTAGAAAATACCTCAGCAATGTTGCATTCGTCTCAATACATGAGCCAAAGAACTTTGCTGGCGCTGAGCAAGATGAATATTGGATCAATGCTATGCAAGAAGAGCTTGACCAATTCACCAGAAATGAGGTATGGGATCTAGTACCTAAACCTAGGAATCAAAAGCCCATAGGAACCAAGTGGGTCTTTAGAAATAAGCTAGATGAGCATGGAAATGTGATTAGAAACAAAGCTCGACTTGTAGCCCAAGGCTATAGTCAGCAAGAGGGTATAGACTATGGAGAAACATTTGCTCCTGTTGCTAGATTAGAAGCTATACGTATATTGTGTGCCTATGCCAGTTACATGGATTTTAAACTATATCAAATGGATGTGAAAAGTGCATTTCTTAATGGCTTTATAAACGAAGAGGTATATGTAAATCAACCTCCTGGGTTTGAAGATCCAAAATTTCCAAACCACGTTTATAAACTCAAAAAGGCCCTGTATGGCCTAAAGCAAGCTCCAAGAGCTTGGTATGAGAGGTTAACCAACTTCCTGCTAACCAGGAACTATGTCAGGGGAAAAGCTGACACAACCTTGTTTATTAAGAAAAAGGGTAAACATACCCTACTTGCATAGATATATGTAGATGATATAATTTTTGGTGCTACTGATGAATCATTGTGCAAAGAATTTAGCCAACAGATGCAAATTGAGTTCGAAATGTCGATGATGGGTGAACTCAACTTCTTCCTTGGACTTCAAATCAAGCAAGGTAAGAATGGAATCTTTATAAGTCAGTCTAAGTACACCAAGGAAATGTTAAAGAAATTCAGCATGGTAGATTGCAAACCAATATCAACTCCCATGGGTACTGATACTGACCTATGCAAGGATGAGAAGAGTAAGTCAGTTGATAGTAAACTCTATCGAGGTATGATAGGTTCCTTACTCTATCTCACTGCTAGTAGACCAGATATTCAATACTCAGTATGCTATTGTGCTAGATATCAAGCTGGCCCCAGGGAATCTCATCTAACTGCTGTAAAAAGAATTTTTAGATACTTGCAAAGCTCAGTTGATGCAGGTCTATGGTATCCAACCTCAAATGACTTCACACTCATTGGATATACTGATGCTGACTATGGACGAGATAAGCTAGAACGGAAGAGTACTTCAGGAGGATGTCATTTGCTCGGAAGCTGTCTGGTATCTTGGTTCAACAAGAAGCAATCATCCGTAGCTCTGTCTATAACTGAAGCTGAGTACGTGGCTGCTGGAAGCTGTGTTGCACAACTCCTATGGATAAAGCAACAGCTTGAGGATTACGGAGTCAAAACAAAGACAATAGAGATCAAATGCGACAACAAAAGTGCCATCGATCTATCTAAGAATTCGGTCCAACACAGCAGGATGAAGCATGTTAGCATAAGGCATCACTTCATCAGAGATCATGTACTAAAAGATGAGATCAAGCTGACCTATGTGCCTACAAACGATCAGCTTGCAGATATCTTCACAAAGCCCTTGGCACGAGAACAATTCAACACACTAAGGGAAGCAATTGGTATGTCAAATCCACTCTAGCTAAATCTGTATTGAATAAATTGTCACATGAGTTGAACTTTGAATAATTGTGCAAATTCCATGTTGAGTAAAATATCTACTCCTTACTAAGCTTGAAAATGAAAAAGCCACCCTATGCTGAATTGACATATATATTAAGTGATGATACTGAGTAGGCATAAAAGCTGAGTAAACATCCTATGCTGAGTAGATAAACATATTGAGTAATCACTCTATGCTGAGTAAATACGCATGCTGAGTAAGTAATATATGTTGAGTTACTTAGTGATAGAGGAATTATCTTCTCAAAAGTTAGGCAATAAATATCGTGGATGCTTCGAATTCTAGTGAAACTTAGTAAAAACCCACTCGCGTAAAGAGAACCTACACGTGTAACCTCTGGCACCTTAGGAAGACGCACATTAATGGCAAATCCCATGCGCCGAAGATGTCATAATTAATAGAATTTTTGTCGGTTGAACGTCCCTAGGTAAAAACGGCTAGTTAATGATTAAGGGTCGTCGTAGATTTATATAAAAAGTGGAAGAATCCCCACTCTTCATTCACTACGAATGTAATCTCCTAAAATCGAATTTCTTTCTCTCTAAGAACTTCAAACTCTTTAAAAATGGCTCCCGGCAAAAACAAAAACCCTAAAACTCAAACCACAGATAAACCCACTGACCTCGCGGGTCCTTCAACGGAAATAGAAAGGAAAATGATCAAGGTACACTCCAAGGTCAACAATCTGGAGGTTTTAAAAATGCCGATGGTTTTCTCCAAATTTTGTCTCGTCTGAGAAACCTTTCTGTGAATGGATCGAGAAGAACAAGTGGAAAGGTCTCTTCTCTCTTTCAGGAACATCATATCCCAGGTTAGTACGGGAATTCTACTCGAATCTAGGTGTTGATGCAGATGACTCTGACTACTTGGAGACCACTGTTAAGGGTCAGACAATCGTCATAACCCCTGCCTATCTAGCCACATTGTTAGAGTTACCAGACGAAGGAATTCAATTTAGAACGACAAAGGAGAAAATACCAAAAGCCACATCTGATAAGCTAAAGGGGTTCTGTAAACCCAAAGATCATAAGGGGGAAATACCCAGCACCTGTATGGGTAAAGCACAAAAGATGGTCCACTTCATGCTGACCAACTTTATCTTCCCCAAACTCAGCTCAGCTTCATCCGCATCAAACTTCGAACAGTGCTTCATCTGGCACATGTTGACCTGCACTCCGTTCAATCTTCCCGTCTTTCTAGTTGGAGCATTTCAACGAAGTGGTAAGAAACTCCGTTTGGGCTCAATCATTACAAAAATTATACAGGACAAGCAAATAGAGACGGTGAATGAGACAAGCACATTGGGAAGTGAAATTACTGCAGTCCTGCTGGATGGACTATTGTATAATCAACCCTTGAAGGGTTATGAAGGAGCTGGAGATGCTGAGGAAGATGAAGAAGATGAGCAACAAGAAATTGAGCCTGAAGCTGAGCCTTCAGAAGATGTTGAGGCTCATGCTGAGTCACCTGAGACAGCTCAGCCTGAGAGAAGGAAGAAGAGGAAGGCTGTAGAAACCTGCTCCAAGGACATTCATGCTGTCCCAAAGAAAGTAAGGCTTTCATCAAGAGAAAAAGTTAAAGCCGACAAGGCTAAGGAGCAAGCTGAGAAAATAAAGAGGCAAGAAGACCTTGAGAATGAGAACGAAGAAACTCCAGAAACCCCTTTAAAGAAGAAGAAAAAGGGTAACTCCTTAAAGATAGTAGAAGTTGTCCCACTAGCCTCTACTCAACCTGAAGGTCATGGAACTGACCAAGAAAAGGAAGATGTGGAAGAAACTGAGCAACATGTTGAGCACCAAGAAGTTAATACTGAGCAGGAAGGATATCCCAATGTTGAAGTATCTCAGGATGATGCTGAGTAGAGAAAGAATGAAAGTAATGCTGTTGAAGGTCTTGTTGAGCAACTTGTAGAAGAGGAGACAGTTGCTACTGAGTCCTGTGAAGATATTCGAACTGACCATTCACCGCCACGTGTTGAGACACGGCGAAGACTCAAGAAGAAAGCCCAAAAGCAAATGGATCTCATGAACGACTTTCCCACTGATGAGCTTGAAACTGACCTCTCTATAATCCAGTTCCAGTACTTCTCCCATGAAAATGAGTCACCACTTGAAATTCCAGTGGAAAAGCAAACCTCTGTTACTCAGGTTGAGGAACAAGCCAAAAACCCTGCAGATCCAATTCAAACTACTCAAGTTGAGCCAACTCATACCCCAATTCACTCTCCAACACAAAATGTTGATGATCCAGCTCATCAAATCAACCAAAGTCCAGGTACCAATCAAGGTACTCAATCTGGTAGAGAACCAACTCCTCCACCACCATCAAATTCGGTACCAGCCTCTGAGTCCAATACTGCTAAGTTTGCCTATTTGAATGCTACTGAGTCTGGCCGATGGGTCATTGCTTCAGCTCAGTCCTTGCTTCAAGATTTTCATACTACTCAAGCTGATGGTCACCAATCTACTCAAGCTGAGTCCTCTCACCTGACAGGTATTACTTAGCTTCTGAATGAACTTCGAGGGCTTAAGGATCTGGTTAGCGTTATCACTGCGGTTCAAACCCAGCAACCAAATCAAGTGCAAATGGCAAAACTGACTGAACTAGTGCTTACAATGGCCACCCATATGAATTCGCTTGAAGGCAAAATTCACCAACTGTCAGAAATCAATCCAGGGTATGTCACTTCCACTGAGCTTCAAAGCTACTTTGTTAAGCTAGCAGCAGAACTAACCCCCTCTAGAGCACCTGCCATTCCTGAATCTGTTACGTCTGCTGAATTGCAAGACTGTTTTACCAAATTGACTGCTGAGCTGACCAAATTAAGTCCACCCGGCAATGCTGAGTTTGTTACCTCTGCCGAACTTCAAAAATGTTTCACCCAACTTCATACTGAGCTGACCAGTACACGTGATCTAGTATCCTCCTCTTCTTAGTGTACTATTGACCAATTGAGTGAGGCTGTCAGACTACTCAACATTGACCGAGCCCAAATGGATGTCGATCCCATTTCCAACACTGAACTCATGAGCTTTTCACAAGCCATCATGAAGGTAATGCGTATCAACAATGGCCAGCGCATGTTTTATGATTATGCTCTGCTCAATCTATTTCATCAAGCTTTTGGTCAGATCACAAGCTGCCTCACCTGCCTGAGCAAATCTCATGAATGCCTCCTCAGTATGATCAGCAGCTCTATCAGGGTTCCTTGGCATATCCAGGACGACAGTGTGCCAGTCATTGATGGCTTGGGTGAAAGCACCAAAAGGCTCCAGCGCTACTCTCAGTATCTCTCCTCCGCAGCACGGAATGAAACTTTCCTCTACAAACCCGATGATGGCAAAACGGGGGAGACAAGTAAAGGAGGAACTCAGCCTCAGCCTGCAGGTACTGCGTCTGGAAGCAAAGGAAAAGGCATTGCTTATGTTGATCCCTCGGCTCAAAAGAAGAAGAAGTAAAACTAGCTAGTCTGTGTCTAGAGACTTAGCATCACATCCTGTTTCCTGTTTTTGTTGTCTACTGTTTAGGTTAATATGTTTTTTTTGTTGTTGTTATGGTTTAATATAATATCACAAGTATCAGTTTTCTTCCTGATCTGACTAATCGAGTTTGAACAAACGAATCAAAAAGGTTAAACACATTAACACTAAAAACTGAGAGACAACATCCTTCCAAAACTGAGTCAATACACACAAATGTCTTAAGTCTAATCAAATTAGATCTTGGAAGGTTTAGAATAAAATTAAGACAAAATGTATGCAACCCTTACGGGGGAGTCATATCAAAAATATCAATCATGGGGCAACTTATAACTGAGTTACGTAATTATGTATTTTTCCAACATCAAAATGGGGGAGTTTGTTGAAACACCTTTCCACAAGATTTTGATTTGACAAAATCATCCATGATTAAGAGGCAATTAAATTTAGATGCTCTGATTTAATTGTACTAATATGTTTGTTAAATATTGAGTGCAAAAATATATAAAGTAAAGACATGACAAAAGTCAGCATAACGAAGCTGAGTAGAACGGAACTCAGCATGACAGAATAGAAGCTGAGTGGAGTTAAAATTCAGAAGCAAAACGAAGCTGACTAAAGTTGAAGACTTCTTCAGGAGCGGTTAAACAGAATGGAGCTGACCTTGAAGGAACTCAGCATGAACGTTGAACATTCGAAAAGAACAAACGAAGCTGAGTAACAGTCAGGACAGCATGAAGGATCCGTTCACTAAAAGACAAAGTCTGCCAATCTTCTGCACCAATAATTGGAACCTCGAAGACACCTAAAAGACTAATTCCAAGAGTCATGGGACGTTGGATTATTGGAAACAGACAACTGGCACAAACAGACAAACCAGACGCTAGAAGACAAACCTGATGCCTGAAGAAAACAGAGAAAGGGAATGGAGGTGCAGTCTGAAGCTTTCCAGAAATTGTTCCCCAAAAGAGCCGTTTTGATGTTAACGGTTAGGACATTTCAAAACGATCAAATCTACAGATTTCCTTCTATAAAAGGACAATCGAAAAACTTGGACAGAAATTGAAGTACAAAAGAAAAAAAAAGAAAAATACAAGAGAGAAAGTTTTCAAAAGCACTCAAATACAAAAAGGATCTTACACCAACTTTTCTATTCCATGTGTAAATGCTAGATTGATTTGTAATCATTTAAAGTGTTCTTTAGTTCAAAAGGAACAAGTTTGTGATCAATAGGAATATTGAGATTGTAAAGCTGAGTGCTTGGCTGTAAGCATTTCAGTGGTAGAAAAATCTAAGTGCTGGGTTATAGCACTTAGTAGGAGTTGAGTAGACGAATAGAGGAAGGTACTCTTGCATATTCAACTGCCTTGTAATTGGTTTGTGCTCTACCTTTAAAGAGCTCAGTATTGGATTCAAAAAGCCCGGAGGACTCTGGGGACTGGACGTAGGCAGAGAGGCCGAACCAGGATAAGTGATACTGAGTAATCTCTAAACTCTCTCTTATAATTGCATGTGTTGTTTACTTTATTTACTCAGCATATAAATTGTCTAAACTGATCTTGAGTAAGTAAGTGGTGCTGAGTTAGGAGCTGACCTCCAAGAGTGTCAATTCTCAACTCACAAGAAAACAACTTTAGTCAACATCTGACTAAAGCTGTCTTCAAACATATCTCACCAAGCTGACTATAAGCTGAGTTAATAAACTCTCAAAATAACTCCCAGTCAGTTTAATTAAAACGCGAAAAAGTTTAAATAGTTCCTAACCCCCCCTTGGAACTAATTACTAGGGACCAACAAAGCTGTCCACACAGCATGCTATATACTTAATAGGGCTTTAGTTAGACCTATTCTTAAGAAAACCCCCTATGAACTTTGGAAAGGACGAAAGCCCAACATTGGCTACTTTCGTGCCTTTGGGTGTAAATGCTTTATACTCAATACAAAAGAAAACCTTGCTAAATTCGATGCTAAAGCTGACAAAGCGATCTTTCTTAGGTACTCAACTAACAGTAAAGCATATAGGGTGTATAATAAGCGAACTTAGGTTGAAGAAGAGTCTGTACATATTGAGTTCGATGAAACTGATCCTGCAGGAAAGACAACTCAGTCTGCCGAAGATGACCCAAGCTCAGCTTCCGTTGACCAAAATGGAGCTGCTGAGTCGTCACCACAAGGGCTAACCAAAGGTAAACACGAACCTGAAATTACCTTTGCTGACCAATCTACTCCTGCAGATATTGTAGAAACACCTATTCCAGACAACTCAACATTGCCCAAAGAAATCAAAATTCCAAGAGGACATTCGGAGAAGTCCATTATTGATGCTGCTGAAAACAAGCTGATGACGAGAGATCAGCTTAGAAAATATCTCAGCAATGTTGCATTCATCTCGGTACATGAACCGAAGAACTTCTAAGAAGCTGAGCACCACAAACATTGGATCAATTCTATGCAAGAGGAGCTTGATCAGTTCAAAAGAAACGAGGTATGGGATTTAGTACCAAAACCTAGGAATCAAAAGACCATAGGAACTAAGTGGGTCTTTAGAAATAAACTAGATGAGCAAGGCAATGTAGTCAGGAACAAAGCCCGACCTGTAGCCCAAGGCTATAGTCAGCAAGAGGGCATTGACTATGGTGAGACCTTTGCACCCGTAGCTAGGTTAGAGGCTATACGTATATTATGTGCATATGCTGGTTTCATGAATTTCAAGCTATATCAAATGGATGTTAAAAGTGCTTTTCTTAATGGATTTATAAACGAAGAGGTATATGTTAGTCAGTCTCCTGGGTTTGAAGATCCAAAGTTTCCAAACCACGTTTATAAACTCAAGAAGGCCTTGTACGGCCTGAAACAAGCACCTCGTGCTTGGTATGAGAGGTTGACCAATTTCCTGCTGACAAGGAACTATGTCAGAGGTAAAACTGACACAACCTTGTTCATTAAGAAGAAGGGTAAAAATACCATGCTGGCACAAATTTACGTAGATGATATAATTTTTGGTGCTACTGACGAATCTATATGCAAAGAATTTAGTAAACAGATGCAAACTGAGTTCGAAATGTCTATGATGGGCGAACTCAACTTCTTCCTTGGACTTCAAATCAAGCAAGGGAAGAATGGCATCTTCATTAGTCAGTGTAAGTACGCCAAAGAAATGTTAAAGAAATTCGATATGGAAGAATGCAAGCCCATATCTACCTCAATGGGTACTGACATAGTCCTTTGTGCTGATGAGAAAGGTAAGTCAGTAGATAGTAAATTATATCGAGGTATGATTGGCTCTCTACTTTATCTTACTGCTAGTAGACCTGATATTCAGTACTCAGTATGTTATTGCGCAAGATATCAAGCTGACCCCAGGGAATCTCACCTTATAGCTGTAAAAAGAATTTTCAGATATTTGCAGAGCTCAGTTAATGCAGGTTTATGGTATCCAAATACAAATGAATTTACACTCATTGGATACACTGATGCTGACTATGGACGAGATAAGCTAGAACGTAAGAGTACTTTAGGAGGATGTCACTTCCTTGGAAGCTGTCTAGTATCTTGGCTTGGTTCAACAAGAAGCAATCATCAGTGGCCTTGTCAACAACTGAAGCTGAGTACATTGCTGCTGGAAGCTGTGTGGCTCAAGTCCTATGGATAAAGCAACAGCTTGAGGATTATGGTGTAAAAACAGAAACAATAGAAGTCAAATGTGATAACAATAGTGCCATTGACTTATCCAAAAATCCAATCCAACATAGCAGGATGAAGCATGTCAGCATAAGGCATCACTTCATAAGAGATCATGTACTCAATGGTGAGATCAAGCTGACCTATGTTCCTACAGATGAACATCTTGCGAATATCTTCACAAAGCCTCTTGCTCGTGAGCAATTTAACATACTAAAGGAAGCTATCAGTATGTCTAATCCTCTTCACTAAAATTATATGTTTAAATTGAATGTTGAGTGATTACCATGCTGAGTGATCTATGCTACATGAGTAACTATTGCATGCTGAGCTAAATATGAACTATATCACTCAATGCTAAGTATACATACACACTGAGTGATTAACATAAGCTAAGTTACTAAGCACGCGAACATTCCTTCTACGTAAAACTGACTTCCTAGAATCTCAAACGATTAGGCTTCTCAAAACTGAGTAAAACTCTTATGCACAATAAATGCTAGCACGCGCATTAATAGCCACCTAGGATGACGTAAGCACAATTATTAGAAAACACATACGCCGATTGTGTCATAAATATCAGAATTGTTGTCGATTGATCATCTCGAGCTAAAACGGTTATTCCAACCCTTTCGATCAACTTGGCATCCCTATAAATAGTGGATGATTTCCCACTAACTTCTCTTTACATTCGAAATCTCTGGCAAATTGATTTCTATCTCTCTTTCTTTAAATCTCAAAACCTCTCGAAAATCCCTGAGAAAATCATGTTTGATTTTCAAAACATCTCCGGCGGCGATTACGACCAATATCGCTCCGATGAAAACCCTTCGTCTCCTGCTCAGCAGGAATATGTAGAGACCTCCAGTGAGTCTCAAGGTCAAGGTCAGCATGACCAATCCAAGGTAAATACTCCAAGCAAGAATACCCAAGCTGACCAAGCGACACCATCCAAACAGGCGAAGAAAAAGAAGGAAAAGAAATAAAGGGAAAGAACCTATTCTCCAGTCTTTAATAGCGTAAGGGGTTGGAAGATCAATCGTTCTCGCTGGTTTTCTAAGGGGTTTGTAGAGACTGAACAAGCCTTTTGCGAATGGATCTCCAAAAATGGCTGGACCGAGCTATTTTCTATCCGTGAAGCCACCTATCCTGAGTTGGTAAGGGAATTCTATGCTAACCTAAAAGCTGCTGATGATGACAGTGACTACATGGTGACCAAGGTCAAGGGAAAGAAAATCTTTGTCAATCCTCCCTATCTCGCTACACTACTCAAACTGAGGAATGAGGGCACCAAACTCCGAACCACAAATGATTCCGATAAAATTGACTACCCCGTTGAGTTCTGTAAACCGAAGGATCACAAAGGAGAAATTGCTAGCACCTGTATGGGTCAAAATCAGAAAATGGCCCACTATATCCTGACCAATTTCTTATTCCCTAAGGTCAACTCCCAATCCTCCACATCCAACTTTGAGCAGTGCTTCATATGGCACATGCTGACCTACCAACCACTCAATATGCCCGTCTTTCTTATCGGTGCATTTCAACAGAGCACTGGGACACTCAGGTTGGGATCCCTTATCACAAAGATTCTCCAAGACCACCGAGTAAGCTTGGCGGAGGAAATTCAAGTCCGGGGTACGGAGATTACTGCCAGTATTCTATTTGGACTGGCCTATGACCAACCTATCGTACCAAAGAAAGGAAAGGGGGCTCTAACAGAGGAAGGAGATAATGTGGTTGAAGAAACAAAGGGCATGCTGACCAGAAAGGGAAAGAAAATAAACCAAGCTCGCACTGACCGCGCTAAGCAAGACAAAAAGAGGAAAGTTGACCAGTCAGTAAAGGATGTGAACACAGCTCCGAAAAAGCTAAGAATAATATCCAGTGCAAGAAAAGCTGATGCTGAGCAAGGTCAGGAGGAACCTAAGTCAACAGAGAAACGAAAAAGGCAAGTTGAGCCTGAAGAAGAAAGTGAGGAAACCCCTGAGAAACCTTTGCAGAAAAAGAAGAAAACTTCTGGGTTAAAGCCAATCAATGCATCTCCTCTTGATTTTTTGATCTCTGAAGACTCACACTTTGTGAGAAGTCAAGAAATTGATCTTGAGAAAACTCCTGCTGACCAAGAAAAAGAATTGGGTGATCTTGGAGGTCAGTTTGATGATGAAAGGACAGATGATGTTGAACTGTGTAAAGAAGTTGATACTGAGCAAAACCAAACAGTTGGTACTGAGCGGGTTGAGAATCCAACTGTGCTAAGTAAGACAGTTGATGCTGAGTCCACAGAACACGCAAGAGCTGTGGAAGATCTCAATGCTGACCTTGGGTTAACCTCATCTCTTGAGTCCTTTGACTCCATTGCTGCTGACCCATCTCCTCCAACTCATAAGACCAGCAATGGCAAACGACTCAAGAGAAAAGCTCAAAAGTCTCCTATCATTGATCTTCTGGATGATTCTCCGCTAAGGGAACCAATCTCTGCCCTGACCACACTCCAGTCCAGTTCTTCAACAATGCCATTGAACCAAATTTGGACCAACTCAAGGAAAAGCAAGCCACTGTTTCTCAAGCTGAGGAACAAGCCAAGACTCCTGAAGATCCAATTTCTGCCGAGCCAGTGCTCGAAGTTCCTGCTGCTCAAGACAAAAAGTTAGCAAAGGAAAATCCTGCTCAAGTCAGTACTGATCTACCTTCACCTTCAACTCAACTTCAAGCTGACTCTGAACAAGTCAATATCTCTGCCGATCCACCTCTTCCAAATCCTTTGACGCAGAAAGAAAACCAGTCAGTTCCTACTGGTAATCTGAATCAAAGTCCAGCTGCTGACCATGCTGGCACATCTAATTCTAGATAGCACCAAACTCTTCCTCCATCCAGTGTTATTCCAATACCGGCCGCTGAGCATCATCCTGATGAGACTTACGCTTACTTGCACGCAACTGAGTCTGGGCGAAGAATCGTTGACTCAGCTCAATCACTACTCCAGGACATTAACCAATCTCATGCCGATGTTGCTGGGTCTGTCCATATTGAGCCTCAACACATATCCTCTGTCACTCAGCTTCTGGCAGAAATCAAAGGTCTCAAAGACTTGCTGAGTGTCATGACAACCTTCCAATCTCACCAACCCAAGCAAGAATCTATAGTAAAGCTGGCTGAACTCCAACTGACAATGGTCAATCATATGAATGCTATCTAGGGCCAACTCAACACCTTGTCAGTTGCAAACTCACTCTATGCAACCTCTGCTGAGGTTCATCAACTCTTTACCCAGCTAAGTTCTGAGCTAACCGGGACTCGTGAATTAGTCTCCTCCTTCTCCCAGTGTTCCATTGAGCAAATTAGCGAAGTTGTTCGCTTACTCAACTTGAGTAAAGAAGAAATGGATACTGACCAAGTCAAGACAAATGAGATTCTGCAGTATTCTCAAGCCACACTTAACCATGTCCGCTATACAAATGCCCAACGTCAGTTCTATGATTCGACTCTGTTCAAAATGTACCATCAATCATATGCCAAGCTGACAGAATCCATCACTTGGATCGGGAAATCACAGGAGTATCTACTGAGCATGCTCAGTGCTAATATTAAGATTCCTGCTGCCACGATGGACCATGGTATGGCTGTCTTCAACGGTCTTCGGGAGAGTACGAGTCAACTCCGAGCATACTCCGCAAAACTCACTCGTGCTGCTCTTCGCGAGACCTTTATTCCCCCTTCATCTGATGCTGGCAAAACGGGGGAGAAAGAACAAGATGATGGAACTCAGCAAATGGGGGAAGCATCCGGTAGTCAGCAACAAAGAACTGCCAAAGGAAAAGGCAAAGTTAATCCTGCTCACCAAGCTCAAGTCAACATGAAGAAATAGACTGTCTAGTTTCAGTAATTGACTTGTAGTTTATCTGGCATGTTCTTTCGTATTTTGTATGCTGACAATCTATCTATTTTAAGCATCTTTTCATTCAAAACTGACTTATCTATATGCGATGCTTACTTGTTGTGCTATATGCTGATCCGTCTTAAACGAACAAACAAACAAAACTAAAAAGGTGACATACAAGCAAAATATACTCAGTACACATTTGCTTTGATACATCCTTTCATTTGCTCTGATACATGATTAAATAAGCTTTGATATAATCCTTCATAACTCTGATACCTAAACTGACCATGTATCAAACTGAGTAAAAATATGTCCCAAATTTTGAACTCTTCTGAAAACTGACCTAGGCTCATATGAATTAGATCTTAGAAGGTCTAGAATTGAACTAAGTCAGTATAGGCATGTCTTAATGTTACTCGATTAAATCTTAGAAGGTTTAAAGTTAATAGATGCAACCCTTACGGGGGAGTAACTTCAGAAGAATGAAAGATAACTCAATCATGGGGAAACTCAAAACTGAGTTCAATTGATTAAATATTTTGCCAACATCAAAATGGGGGAGTCTGTTGAAACACCTTTCCACATGATTTTGATTTGACAAAATTATTTAAGTTAATCTATGATTAAGAGGCAATTAAATTTAAAGTGCTTTGATTTAATTGTACTAATATGTTTGTTCGATGGTAAGTATAAGTATAATTGAAGACAGAATCAAAAAGTAAGACATGACGAAGTCAGCATGAGAACTCAGCATAAGCTGAGTGGAGTGCAACTCACAAGACAGAAGAAAAGCAAGATGCAGAACAAATATTTAAAGATGAAGCTGACCAAAGAAGCTGAGTGAAATGCAAGTCCTTCTCTAAACTAAAGCTTGCAGACGAAGTTGACCACGGAAGCTGAGTAAGAGCAACTCAGAAGCGAAGAACAAAAGCAACATCAATAAAGTCAAGCTGAGTGTTCGTTTGGACAGCATGAATGATCCGTTTGCTAGAAGACAAGATCCGACAACTGTCTGCACCAATAATAGAAACCTTGGAATTACGCACAGAGTCAATTTCGAGATGCATGGGTCAACTGTCTGTTAGCTAAAAGATGAACAGGCACTAGAAGACACACTTGCGGGAAGAAGACAACCCTGGCGTTTGCGGAATTCAGACGACAGGATTGGCCTGCAAATCAGAAGCTGACAAGAACTATGTCGCAAGAAAGAGCCGTTTGAATCCAACAGATAATTTCGGATTCAAATGATTGTGTCTTCAGATTTCAACTATAAAAGGACAAGTTCATGCTTGGATCCTAAGCCGATTTTGCGAAGAAAAATATAAGAGAAAAAGAGAAAAGATACAAAGCACATTCAAACAAGAAAAAGATCTTACACCAAACTTCCATTTCTGTGTAAAAGCTAGATTGATTTTGTAATCATCTAAAGTGTTCTTCATCTAGAAAGAACAAGTTTGTATCAATTGTAAAATTGAGAGAGTGGTGTTGAGTACTCGGTTTTAAGTACTCAGTGGTAGAGAAATCTAGGTGTTCGGTTATAGCACTTAGTAGGAGTTGAGTAGACGAATAGAGGAAGGTACTCTTGCTTATTCAACTGCCTTGCAAACGGTTTGTGCTCTACCTTTAAAGAGCTCAGTATTGGATTGAAAAAGCCCGTAGGGACTCTGGGGACTGGATGTAGGCAGAAAGGCCGAACCAAGATAAGTCGTGCTGAGTAATTTCTAACTCTCTCTCAATATATCTATATATGTGTTGTCTGATTAAATTGCTCAGGATATAAATTGTAAAAGCTGACACTGAGTAATCTTGGTGCTGAGTTCGAAGCTAACCTCAAGTGTTAATTCTCAACTCACAAGTAAAACAGTTCTAGTCAGCATCTGACTAAAGCTGTCTTACATTTCTCGGCCGTGCTGACCTAAACCAAGTTAAGCAACTTAAAGAATTAATTAAGTCAGCATTATTTGACTAAAAAGTTACATTAGTTCCTAACCCCCCCCCCCTTGGAACTAATCACACGGGACCAACAAGAACTAGCCTAAAAATTATACACCACGTATAATTAGAAAAGGAAACATGAAAAACCCGAACCTACAGAACAGTAAAAGAAAAGAATTGAAACATAAGAATAGTGCAAGATCCATATTGGTCCTGGTTACCATCGCCCAGAGCACTAAGCCTTCTCATCGAATCAGCATATTCTTGGTTTTTCATATGCTTGTGAACAAATTCATGTGCATTCTTCACAAAAACAAATCCAACCCATACTGCCAAAATTGAAAGCAGATTACAACAACAACAAAGTCTTAGTCCCGAAATGATTCGAGGTTGACTAACATGAACCATCGTATAAAACCGTAAAATCAAGTCGGGTCAGCGACATAAATTCTCTACCTCCACTCCGTCCTATCCACTACCATATTTTCCTCAATCCCCAATAAACTCATATCACTCTCGATCACCCTCTTCCAAGTTTGCTTAGGCCTTTTCATATCCCTCACTATTACATCCCTTTACCACTCTTCAGTCCTCCTAACCGGCGCATCAGACGCTATTCATCTTACATGCCCAAACCACCTGATAACTTGCCGGATCCGATTTGATATTCTCTGCCAGAATTACCTGCAAAACAGAACCGGAGACAGGATCTCCGGGAAAACTCTCTGACGATCAAGTCAGTTTTTGTAAGAAGGTTGGTAATTTGACAGTAGTATTGCGGGGAAAATTGTGAGCGTACCTTTTTCCCTTGTTCTTAAGGCCTTTTATAGGTGTTTTTTAGGTAACCACCGAGGGCGGTTACTCCTTAGTGGGCCACGTTCTGAGGGCGGTTCCCCCTTTTTAGGCCATGTCCCTTTCGTGGCTTTCATGGCAACGAACGTGGTTCTGAGTGGGAGTCTTGATGCTCCGTTTAGGAATTCGGGGCGGTTACTCGCTTCACCCGTTTCCGTTTATTCGGGTCCCATTCGGGGCGGTTACTCGCTGCGCCCGCTTCCTTTATTCGGGTCCCATCCGATCTTAGACCATGGGTCTAAGTATGGGCTGGGCCTGCGAAATGAATATGACCCGGTTTAGCCTCGCGGGTCATCACATGCCTCCCCTTTAGTTTGATACAAGAGCCCTTTAGGGTCTGTTCATAGGGGACGCTTCGTTTTTGCTTGTCTATTCAAAATTCAAAAACTTGTGAATTTTTCCTCTTTCGTTATTTCTTTTCCGGCGTCATCTTTTCCGGCGTTGACCTCTTATTTCCGTCACTTCTCTGTGTTGTCTTTCCCATGTAAGTTTTCCTCTTCATAACTTGTACCTTGTTCGGCTTTTTACTTCTGTTTATTTCTTTTCCTCAACATGTCGAACCCCGACCTTGACTTCGCACCTTTCGATGAGAACTACGTCCGCGAGGTTTCTCATGAAGTTGATGAGATGGTTGATGAAGTTTCAACCAGTTCTCAAGGGTCTGATTCCCACCCCGCTGACTTCCTCCATCTGGCGAATACAACCGACGAGGGTTTAGATTTTGACCCTAAGAAGTTGATTCCGCCACCTGTCCCAACCCCCCGTTTGTTACCAAAGAGGGACAGGTCGGGAAGCCTAGTTTGTCGCGAGACCATTGAGGATTTGCGGGTGCAATATCCTTGGCTCCAAGGTCTCGAGACCATCATTCCCGGGGAGGATAGAGGACCGGGCGATTACCCAAAGGGGTATTTCACCATTTTCTTCGCCCAAATTATCTGCGGCTTCATTTATCCGCTGGCGGATGAGATTGCTTCCATCCTCGGCGGTTACGGAATCGCACCCGGGCAGTTACATCCAAATGGATGGGCCGACTTGACCCTGGATAAATTTCTGGCGGATTGTTTGGAGGTTCCTTTCTCGCTCAAAATTTTCTCCAAGCTTCATCATTTCAAGAGTTCGGCGGGATATTTCACTTTCATCCGCCAGAGCGGATACTATGGTTTTGACGAGAAGCTGAACAAGATTCGCGAAGGGGATCGCTCTTACTTTTTTTTATCAAGTTTAATGAGGGAAATCTGAACTTCCTTCGCCGTTGGGGCCGGCCCAATGTGAAGAGTTTGAACTTCGGTTACCCCAGCAAGGAAGAATCCGCTGTCATCGAGTTCCTGAAGAGTACCCCTCCTTTTGTATGGACATATGATCAGGCCTTCCATATGCTAAGGAGCCGAGTAGCGATTGCCTACCGCGAGGGGGATCGCGTGGTCTATATCCCTTATCGCGTTTTTGTACAAGGTACTTTTTATTTCCAAGTTGATGATTTCTTTTAACCCTTTGCAGGGGTGATCCTTTATCTCAAATCGCTGCAGATCGGGAGGCTAAGGCCCTAGCGAGAAGGAAGAAGCGGATGGCGGGAACCGCTTCCGTTGTAGGGGCGGATTCTTCTGGAGGAACGATTCCTTCCATTGAGGCGGCTTCTCCTGTAAGGGCCTCCGTTTCACAAGGTCCCGCTTCTGCCTCCGAGGATCTTCCTTTGACGAGGAAGCGGAAGATAAGTGCGGATACAGAGTCTTCTCGTCCCAAGAAAAAGAACACCTCTGTGTCCCTTACTGTTGGCGGTACACCCGTATCCGCCTCATCCAAAGGAAAGAGCAGTACCCCAATTCACGAGGTATCTTGATCTATTCCCTCTTTCTATATTGCTACTTTTTTCCTCATGAGCTATCTACTGTTCTCTTGATATTTTTCTTTACGCCTTTGCAGCCAATTCCCGACATCAGCGGATGGTGGACTAGGACCTTTGGCATGGCCGTGAGTTTTTCTTGCAAGGACATTGTCTCTTCCATATACAATGTCCTCGGGCGGCTTCCCTCTGCTTCCCGTGTGCGCGAACAAGTACCGCTCCCTACCGCTGTGGAGGGGATCGAGAAGCGTTCTGTAGAGGTATATTGTTGCTTGTCATTCTCTTTCAAGGATCTTGCGTCCATTGTAACCGCCTATTTCTATTCGCCCTTTTTTATTCGTGAGCCGTCTTATATGCAGATTATCAATTTCGCTGAGGGCATTCTCCGAAGGGATGCCGAGTGAGCCAAGGAGTTGGAAGGTCTTGGTACTGAATTGGCGACTCAGAAGTCGCTTTATGATGATGTCCAAGGGAAGGTGAAGGTCCTAGAAGGCGCCCTTCAGAAGGCTGTGAGCGAGAAGGAGGAGGCTCTTAAATCTCTTCAGGCTAAGTCCGATGAGCTGCGAAAGGCCCTCGATGATCTAGCTGATTCCAAGGAGACACAAAAGAAGAGGGCTGAGGAAATTCTGGCTGAAGACGGTGCCCGCATCTACTGGTATGGGGAGCGGATTCATGCTGCTTATGAGCATGGACATCAGGGTCTCGTACTTAACCGCCCCAAGGTTCCCATCCCTGAAAAGGATTTAACTGAGAAGTGGGACAAGCTGGAAGCCGAGGATGCTGATATGGATGAGGTGCTCCTCTTAGATTGGAAGAGTTTTCAGGAATCTCCAATTATCGGCGAGATCCCTACCCGGAATGCGGAAGAAGGGGCACCGCAGGACATCTCTCAGCCTGAGCAAGAGGTACCGCCCTCTGAAGCAGTTATTGATTCGAGGGTTGAGGATTCGCTTGAAGTAGATCCGCCCACTGGAGGAGATGAGGGAGTCGCTGGAGGCGAGGAAAGCAATAGGGGTGAAGGAGAGGAAGCTGTAGCATAGTTTAATTTATATTTGGACTTTTTGTATGTAACAAACTGCCCGTATATATTAATTTTCTTTCACTTGCCGCTTTGCCTATACGTGCGATTATTGTCACTTTATTTTCATGTATGATCCTTGCCTTTTGCCGACTTCATACTTGTAATTCTTCATAGTAATTTTTGCTTTCGCTAGGGTGGCCAAACCCTTTTTGCAATTTTTGAGTACTCGTTTATTCGCTTAATTTTATGCCTTACTCTATTATTTTTCTTTCGAAAATAATATAATCATAAGGTTAATCATAAGGTTTTGCGAGTGATGCGTAATCATGCATCCGCCTTTCTTTAATAGGCAACACATTTATGTGTTTTTTGAGTTTAACCCTAAGGGTTTTGCGAGTGATGCGTAATCATGCATCCGCCTTTCTTTAATAGGCAACACATTTATGTGTTTTTTGAGTTTAACCCTAAGGGTTTTGCGAGTGATGCGTAATCATGCATCCGCCTTTCTTTAATAGGCAACACATTTATGTGTTTTTTGAGTTTAACCCTAAGGGTTTTGCGAGTGATGCGTAATCATGCATCCGCCTTTTATAAAAGGAAAAAGAGTACTCGTAATTTCCTCGAACTACTCGGCCTTTTTATATAGGCGTAGATTCTCTAGATTCTAGGTGCGCGGGAGCTTCTTTCCGCTCATTTCTTCTATTTTAAAAGTGGCTAGTCCCAGCTTCTTGGATACTTTGTATGGTCTGATCCAGTTGACGCCCAGCTTGCCTTTGCCATATCTGGATTGTATTTTATCCGCTTTGTTCAAGACCAAGTCGTTCTCGTTGATTATTACTTTTCGCACTCTTCTGTCATGATATTTCTTGATTCTATTGCGGTACACTGCCATTCGCATGTAAGCTTTTTCTCTTCGTTCCTCAACAGAATCCAAAGCATCTCTAATGTTGATAGGATTTTGTGTGTCGCAATAATAAATTATCCGATCTGTGGGCGACTTGATTTCAACAGGTAGGACTGCTTCGGCTCCATAAACTAGCGAGAAAGGTGTTTCGCCTGTTGCTGCCTTTACAGAGGTTCTGTATGCCCACAACATATGGGGTATCTCATCCGCCCAACCTGTTTTTTTGTCTCCTAGCCGCTTCTTGATGCCTTGAATCATGGCCCTGTTGGTAACCTCCGTCATACCATTCGATTGGGGATGGTTTACGGAAGAAAAATGATTTTTGATCCCCATGCTTTCGCAGTATGCTTTGAACTTGGCACAGTTGAACTGGGTGCATTGTCGGTTATGAGCTTTTGCGGGATTCCAAATCGCATGATAATGTTCTCTCGTAAGAACTCGATCATTCGCTCAGGTGTTTGTGCAGTTACTGCCTCCGCTTCTACCCATTTGCTGAAGTGGTCAACTGCGACTATCAAGTACTTCCTTTTCTTTGTCATTTCTGGGAATGGGCCCACTATATCGATTCCCCATGTTGCGAATGGCCACGCCGTCATTATAGCGATTTGTTCGGCTCCGGGAACATGCTTTTCATTCGCATGTATTTGACAATTGTGACATTCCGCAACCATCTTCTGAGAATCTTCCACCACCTTGGGCCAGTAGTATCCCATCAGTTTGACCTTTCTTGCCAACGCCGCCGAAGCTTCGTGCGCGCCACAAATTCCTTCATGTAGTTCTCGTAGCACGTAGTCTCCTTCGTTGCGACTAATGCATTTCAACCATGGACATGTGTACGATTTCCGATACAAAGTTCCATCCCGAACTGAGTATCGAGCTGACTGCCCAATTAGCTTTCTGGCTAAGCTCTTATCAACCGGTAAATCTCCCTGCTCCAGATATTGGCGGATGGGCATCTGCCAATCTTCATCGTCTTCCAGTTCTTCGATGACCATAATCTGATCAACCTCGAATGCTGGTGCCGATTTTATTTCCAAATTGCATGCCTTCTGACTCCATTGTTCTCTACTTACCACTGCTTTTGCCAATTCGTCAACCTTTGCATTTTGGCCTCGCGGAACATGCACCATCTCCCAAACGACTCCCTTGTGCGTTAACTCTTGTGTCAATCTGCCGACTACCTGATGGTATTTTACTAGCTCCTCCTGTTTCACCAGATAATTTTTTGTGATCTGGTTTATCATGAGTTTGGAATCGATGTAGATTACCACTCTTTCTGGGGTGAGTTCATTGAGCAACTTCAATCCGCATATCATTGCTTCATACTCTGCGGCATTATTGGTAGTTTTGAAAGTTAATTTTGCTGCATAGCACAGGCGAATAACCTCCGGGCCCTTGATGACGACTCCCAGCCCAGCTCCATCTGTAGATAATGCCCCATTTGTGTACATGCTCCACTCTTCTTTTTGTGCCTTCGGACATTCATCGTCATCCCAGGTGAATTCGTTCACGAAATCGGCGAGTACTTGGCTCTTTAGCGCTGGTCTCCCTTCATAGCGAATATCGAATTCTCCCAGGCGAATTGACCATTCCATCAACCGGCCGGATGCGTCAGGTTTCTGTAATACCTTTCGCATTGGGATGCCAGTTCTCACAATGATAGTATGCGCCTGAAAGTATGGTTTCAATCTAGCCGTCGTGGTTATCACTGCGAGGGCCATTTTGTCCAACTTCGAATACCGGAGTTCTGCATCCTTCAGGACTTTGCTCACGTAGTACACTGGATATTGTTGCCCTTCTTCTTCTCGCACCATCACAGTGCATATCGCCATATTGGTGACGGATACGTAGAGAAATAAATCTTCTCCATCCTCCGGCCTACTCATTAAGGGCGGATAACACAGTAATCGCTTTATCCCCTCGAATGCTTCTTGACAATCCGGCGTCCATTCAAAGGACTTGGATTTTTTGATGGCATTGTAGAAAGGTAGACATCTCCTAGCTGAGCATGATATGAATCGCCCTAATGCCACTAACCGCCCATTTAATCTATGTACTTCTCTTATGCTCCTCGGTGTTTTCATCTCCATTACTGCTTTAACCTTCTCGGGATTCGCCTCAACTCCCTTGCCGCTAACAATGAAACCCAGGAACTTTCCCGCTCTTGTTCCGAATGTGCATTTCTCTGGGTTCAATTTGAGGCCATATTTGATTAGCACTTCCAGGATTTCTTTGATATCCTGCGGGTGGTCTTGCATTTTCTTGCTTTTGATGATCATGTCATCAACGTAGATCGAGAAGTTCTCGCCGGATTTGTCTGAAAATATCTTGTTCATCATCCTCTGGTATGTTGCTCCCGCGTTTTTCAATCCAAAGGGCATCACCTTGAAGCAATAAGTCGCCTGGTGAGTTATGAACGATGTTTTGATTTCATCCGCCTTCTCCATGGGTATCTGATGGTAACTGGATTTCACGTCGGTGAATGATAAAGCTTCATATCCTGCAGTTCCATCTACCAATATATCAATGTTAGGAAGCGGATACATATCCTTCGGACATGCCTTGTTCAGATCTTTGAAGTCGACGCACATTCTGTACGTTCCATTTGGCTTTTTGACTAGCACCACATCTGACTTTAGCAAATCCGCCACTGCTTTTTCAATCGCCTTTTGCCGCTCAGGAGCATGTCCTCTCTTTTTCTGTCGCACTGGGGTTGCACCTTTGTCTACATTCAAACGATGGGTTGCTACGTCTGGACTTATTCCTTTCAGTATTTCATTTGGGGCGGCAAATGCCGACTCACATTGGACCAGCACCTCGGCAATGGCTTTCTTCGTTTCTTCGGGGAGGCCCGTCGCTATTCGCACATTTTTGTCGCTTGAGATGGCGAATAGTTCCGTTTCTCCCAATGCTTCCGCTGGCAACTTCTCCTCTACACTATCTTCCTCGTATGGCTTTGGTTCAAGTGACAATGTATAGGCCTGTTGAGATACAAGTTGATCACCTTCAACTATGACTCGCCCTTGGTGTGTTGGTAAATGTAATGTTAAATGCTTCATTGAGATGAGCGACTCCATTTCTGACAGGAATGGGCGTCCCAGAATTATGTTGTAGGCCAATGGGAGATCAACAATTGCGAATTCTAAATCACCTCGCCATTTTAGCTTTTTATCGCCCATTTCTGCCTCCAACACCACCTGTCCACTTGTTTGAGAGGATTGACCCCCAAAACCTGTTACATCCATGAATATATGTTCCACTCGCTCGTCATTAATTCCCAACTTGTTGAATGCGGTCCGAGTAATAACATTACAAGAACTGCCAGTATCAATAAGGACCCGTTTGACGTCCCATCCTTCTACATCCATTGTAATCACCAAAGCATCCGCATGCGGCTCCGTGATTCGCGCGAATGAGTAATTGAGGGCATCCCCCCTATGAGTGTTGCTTTTTCGCTGTTCACGGCGAGCTCTTTTTGTTGGAGGCTCATAGATCCCGCCGGCTATCACGTTTATCACTCATTTTTTCTGCTTCTTTTCGGGCCTTGCCTCTTCTTCATGTGGTAACGTTGCTTTCTTGTCACTAGTCTCCTTTCGTACAAATTGATTCAGCTTGCCCCTTTCGATCAGCCTTTCAATCTCCTTCTTCAATTCATAGCAATCGTTCGTGTCATGGCCGTTCAATCTGTGAAACCTGCAATATTTGTTAGGATGTTGCCCCAAACTGGTTCGACCTTTTACCTCGGGGAACCGCACATCCTTCTTCAGGGGGATCTTTTCGATCCAAAGTAACACCTCCTGGCGAGTCGTGTTTAATGGTGTCTGATATCCGCCACTTTGAAAGGGGCGATCGCCTCTTCGAACAAAATTACTTTTGGACTGGGTCTGGCACCGATTGTCCGAAGTGGATCTAGTGGCATCTCTTTCTCACCGGGTTTGAGCCCTATGTTCCCTGTTGACATCATCCACTTCCATGAATTCCTTTGCTATTTTCATGAGTTCGGCCACTGTGCGCGGCTTGTTGCGGATGATTTCCTCCCGCATACTCCAATCTGTGGTTCCATCTGCCATGATGTTGCGGATGCTCACGATATCCGGGTTTTGCAATCGCACCAGAATATCGTTGAATGCGACAACAAATTCCCTTAGGGAATTATAGTTCCTCTGTTTGATCTCCTTCAGCTGCCTATCCGTCACATCCGCTGCTTTACAGCCCACAAATTTCGCACAGAAATCCCGACTATATTGATGCCAATTGTGAATAGATTCTGCGGGTAAAGATCGAAACCAATCAAATGCGGCTCCGCCCAAAGTTGTCGAGAATAACCTGCAAATGATGCTTTCACTCGCTCCTGCAACATCCATTAGTTCTCTGTAGTTCCTGACATGAGCCTCAGGATCAGAATTTGGATCCCCATAGTATTTAGGTATCGCGGGCGCCTTGATTCTGTGATCTGGAATGAATTCCCGCAACGAAGGGGCAAAAGGTGAATCGCTCTGGACCTCTGCTCTCGGCCTAGGCGAGTACCCCATTCGCTCCATCATGCTTCGTAATTGATCTTCTAAGTCAATATCGGGTATTCGCCGGACTTCTTCCATCCGCTGCTGGTGAATTCTGGGTGGCATCCACCCGCCCATCAGTGTTGAGACGTGTGCCTGTTGGGAGACTAACCGCTGTCCCGTTATAGGATCAAAGTTCCATGTGTGCTCTCGCCCAGGAGTCATCAACTCCGAATGTCTGTGAGGAAAAGGTTCCACTTGCTGTAGCGGAAGAGTGCTTTGCACTCCTGGCAACGGTTGGGATGGCTGCCAGGTCGGATGTATCATCGTAATGAGATCTGGGTGCGAGTAGTTGCTCGGGTGGCTGTGTGGGTTTGTGCGACTACTCTGGCCCACTTGATTTGGCACCTGAGATGGCTGCGGGAGGGCCGATATGACAGGGATAGTCGGTGATTGTGTTGAGATAACCACAGGTTCTTGAGGAGCAGCCGCCACGGCGGTATTGTGTTCGGCGAGGGCAGTTAGTAAATTAATCATTCGATCTCCAGCCGCCTGGCTCATGTTCGAAGCCAAGACTTGTCCTGCCATCTGCACGAAATCACTATTGGACATTTCCATCTCAGTTTGCACTTGGACTTCCAATAAGGGACTCAATTGTCCCGAAGGACCGGATGAGCTAGGCACCACAGGCTGTGTACTTGCAGGTTGCGAATTCGCAATCCGTGGTCCCCTGGAGTTCATACTGGTTGATCTAGTGGTAACGCCGGTCGTTCGTGATGGTTCTGACATGTTCTTCGCGTACCTTTAACCAAATGTTGGTAAAAAAGGTCCACCTTCACCGCACCAATGATAACTTGCCGGATCCGATTTGATATTCTCTGCCAGAATTACCTGCAAAACAGAACCGGAGACAGGATCTCCGGGAAAACTCTCCGACGATCAAGTCAGTTTTTGTAAGAAGGTTGGTAATTTGACAGCAGTATTGCGGGGAAAATTGTGAGCGTACCTTTTTCCCTTGTTCTTAAGGCCTTTTATAGGTGTTTTTTAGGTAACCACCGAGGGCGGTTACTCCTTAGTGGGCCACGTTCTGAGGGCGGTTCCCCCTTTTTAGGCCATGTCCCTTTCGTGGCTTTCATGGCAACGAACGTGGTTCTGAGTGGGAGTCTTGATGCTCCGTTTAGGAATTCGGGGCGGTTACTCGCTTCACCCGTTTCCGCTTATTCGGGTCCCATTCGGGGCGGTTACTCGCTGCGCCCGCTTCCTTTATTCGGGTCCCATCCGATCTTAGACCATGGGTCTAAGTATGGGCTGGGCCTGCGAAATGAATATGACCCGGTTTAGCCTCGCGGGTCATCACCACCTTAGTCGGGTTTTCCTCATTTTATTCTCAATAGATCTCAACATACGCAGCTCAGCCACCGCATCTTATGGATGTGACAGTGTTTCACTGCCCAACACTCCGTACCATATAACAATGCTGGTCTAATTGCCGTGCAGTAGAATTTTCCATTCAATCTAATAGGCATTGTCGGGGTCACAAAGGAAACCCGTAGCACTCTTCCACTTCGTCCAACCAAATTTAATCCTATGAGCAACATCTCCATCTATTTCTCCATCCGTTTGGGTAATAAACTCTAAATACCAGAAGCAATCCGAGCCCCTCCTCCCTACCCCTATCGTCGCTAAACTTACACTCCAAATATTCTGTCTTACTTCGGCTCAACTTAAGGCCTCTAGATTCCAAAGTTTGTCTTCATAGTTCCAACTTCCTCTCCACGCCTTCTTTCGTCTCATCAACCAACATAATATCATCTGCAAACAACATTCACCATGGTATACCATCTTGAAGTGAACTCGTTAGTTCATCCATAACGATGGCAAAAAGAAATGGGCTAATTACGAAACCTTGATTCACTCCAATCGTAATAGGAAACTCTTCAGTCTTCCTAACACTAATATGTAAATTCGTGCACGCTCCCTCATACATGTCATTTATGATGTTAATATATTTCAGCGAAATGTCTTTCCTTATTAAGGCCCACCAAAATACTTCCCTAGATACCTTATCATATGTCTTCTCCAAGTCAATGAAAACCATATGCAAGTCTTTCTTCTTATTTCGATAGTGCTCCATTAATTGTCCCATTAGATGGATGGTTTTCATAGTTGATTTTTCCGGTATAAAGCCAAACTGGTTTTCCGAGATCTTCACCGTCCTCTTTAACCTTCGTTCGATCACTCGCTCCCAAAGTTTCATAGAAAGTAGATCTTTCTTACACCCAAATTAAGTACTCAATAGTTTTATCTAAAGGTTCTCATCAGGTTAATTTTTGAAAATTGAATGCAATCAAATTATTAGAGACAATATAGGTTAAATTATCGCACTTCAAGTGCTGCATTTATTTTATTAGACTAGTTCTAATAACTGAAAATGTCTGAAATTATCTTATAACCGTCCCCACATATGAGGCAGGCAGGAAAAGAGAACTTTTGGCGATCATCATTGTAGCCTGTGCGACAATCTTCTATCTATAATGAAATTTGATAGTCACAAAATTAGACAATATGATTTATACTTACGGGTGTAAACGAGTCTTGGTAGTTCGCAAACTATTCGAGCTTAGTTCGATAGGATTCGATTCGAGTTTGGAATCGGCTCGAGAACTAACGAGCTGAGTCCCAACTTACTCAGGTTCGGCTCGAAAGCTTAGGAGCAGGCTCGATTATTTTTAATTACTATATATATTTCATTTTATATATATATATATATTATTGGTTATTATCATCACAATTCACAACTCAAATAAAATTTAGTCCATAAAAAAAAAGCTTAGATATTTGAGACTTTAACTAAAAAAGCTTAGACATTTGAGACTTTAACTAGACAATTAGGTTTGATAAGGAACAGATACATTACAAACTTTAATATATATTTCATTGTTTGAAATTTTTCTCCGAATTTGTGTTTCCGACCTACTATTCTGGAATCTCGACAATAACATGATTGTTTTCCTTTATAAATATTTTAAACTTCATATGGATTATTTTATAAGGCTTTTTTATTTTCTACGCTACTTATTCTATGCATGTATGATGAACTTGGTTAAAGCTCGTTAGAAGCTCGATCAAAGCTCGGTTTGAGAGAGTCGACTCGAGATATTAACAAGCCAATATCGAGCCTACCTAGGATTCGGCCCGGCTCGACTCGTTTACACCCTTAAGCACATAGCAGCAAAGTAGTGACAAAAAATGCATTATATGATAATAGGCCTAATGCTCCCCCAACCCCCTTAACTTGTTCAAATTGGACATTTTATCCCTCCAACTCATCGAATGTCCTATTTACCCCCTAACTCCATAAAAGTGGCATTTCTCACTCCCTCAACTTGTCCATTTACCCCTCTAACTCATAGAATGTCCTATTTACCCCCTTAACTCCATAAAAGTGGTATTTCTCACCCCTTGCAATCCGTTATCGATACCTAAATTGATACCTTTTTTAAACGTTAAACCTATATTGGTGTTATTTTGTACGTGCAACCTAAATTGATAATTCTCCAAAAACCATAGGCCTATTTTGGTACTTTATCCCTACATATAATGTCTTTAATTTGTTTATATTAATGTTCTTGTTATTTGTATCTTTTATTCATTCATTCTCTTTTCAACTTTTTTTACTAGTTAAATTTTAATTATCTAATTATTGTAATACAATATTATTGTAATAAACACATGAAACATCAATATAGTTTTCAAATTAAAACAAAATAAAAAAAGTTGATATTAAAAAAATATATTTTCAAACTCATTTGAACAAGTCCTATTAATTTTGCACTATAAAGAGGTAAGAAATACCACTTTTATTGAGTTAAGGGGATAAATAGGATCATAAGGGGTGAGAAATGCCACTTTTATGGGGTTAAGGGGGGTAAATAGGACATTTGATGAGTTGAGGAGGGGTAAAATGGCCAATTTGCACAAGTTAAAGGGGATGGAAAATACCATTTTATAGAGTTAAAGGGGTAAATAAGACATTTGATGAGTTAAATGGGTAAAATGACTAATTTAGACAAGTTAAGGAGGATGGAAGAGCATTAAGCTATGATAATAAGGTTCGAGAATTAAGAAAAGCATATGTTGAACACACCCTATAATAAAATTGATGCGATAAATCATTATGTTCAATGTATTTACACCCTAAACTTCTATCCTACAAATTCAAAATGCATAATTTGCAAACAAATAATAAAATCAAAAGGGATGTCGAGACTGAGAGGGTGTTTGTTTCAGCTTTTCGGATGAATGTTTAGCGTTTCACTACAAATCGTAAAAAATATTGCGTTTGGTTAGGTTTGTATAAACGCAATGTTTAGCATTTTCTCCGTAAACTGTAATATTTTGAAGCTTTTCACGAAAAGCTCGTATTTGAAGCAGCTGTTTGTAGTTATTTATTATTGACAAAATTATCTTCTTATTTCCACGAAAATATGTTTATTCTTTTAACATTATTTATATTTCTACAACATAATTACCGTAACAACAAGGTTTTGTTGCATTCAATAATTTTTTTATTAATTATTGTGTAACACAATTTTTATTTTATAATAGGATAAGTTGCAAAAATACCCCTAACATTTATAGCTAGAAACAATTTTACCTTTAACGTCTAAAATAATGCAATTATCCCTCTCTCATTTATCGTAATTGTAAACGTTATGAGCATTTTTTCACATTTTTCCTTCTATAATTTCTTTATTGATTAATTTAAAACATGTCTACATTAGACATTTTAAAGCCGAACAGTAACAGTTCAATATAATTCTACAAACACTAGTAATTAAACAGCTAATAACAAACAACTAACAACAGCTTACTCCAACTGCAACAACTATATTAGCTAACAGCCGAACCAAACCGACCCTAAGTGATGTCAGGAAACAATAATTGTTAAGTTTTTTTAAGTGAATAATTGGACTAGCTTCTCGTTCCTCCAGAGTCTGATTTGTTTTTGCATTGTAATGATCAGCCACTTTTTGAACACAAAATCTAATGTAATCAAAGTTGTAATGGAATGGAATGGAATAGTGATTTCATTATCATGTTTGGTTGATAAAAAAAATTTTTTGATGAAATTCTCGTTTTCTACATTAAAGCAATAATACATAAAAAAAACGAAGATTCAATAAGAAATTACTGCAACCAATTCAAAAGATATCAGAAACAAGGAAACACACGAAACAAACATGAAGAATCGCTTCCGTTAAATTATCAGCAACACGAAAAAGGGTTTCTGGATGCTTAAATGTAACCAAACGCTCATCATATAGGGACTGGGGAATCTTGACGGCAAAGCAACCGCCCACATCAGAAATTAGGGATCGATCCTGTGGAGATTGCACCGGAAATAGTTGTTTGTTCTATCATTTAACAGCATCAACAAAAGAAAAAGGGGATAAGAAGCGGCTTTGCTATTATGAGGACGGTGGAAGGTAGAAGTTAAACAATTACGGGGCCGTTTGATATTCTATTGGGATAGGGATAAGGATAAAAATATGATAGTCGAGAATTATTATTCAATGTTTGGTACGTGGGATAGGAATAAAGATAAAATAATACATTTTACTATTTTAACCTTATTTAAAGGGTGTTGTTAAACATAGCCCAAGTTTTTAAATAATACTAAATTTTAAATAATACTAAACTATAAACGATACTAAATTTTAAATAATAATAAACTATAAATAATACTAAATTTTAAATAATATTAAACTATAAATCATACTAAATTTTAAATAATACTAAACTAAACTAAAAATATTCAATTTTAAATCATATTATACTATAAATAATACATGTACTAGCAAATCGACCACCTCTGCGCTGTCTACTCGAGCCCTGAGTCGGCTGCACATCATCATCATCATCAGATCCCTACCGTCGCTGCGCCTCGCTAACTCCTGAAAATACTCATCGATAACCAGGATCTCGGTCTCGCGAATCATTCGTCTCCTCTCCCCCCCCCCCCAACTCGGGCTGATCCAACACAGGCTGATCTATTTGAGCCGTCCGCAATTGCTGCGTCTCAGTCGCTCTCCGTCTACGGCCTAATACTTCAACACCACGCGCTCTCGTATGACGTGGTGTATCATCGGCATCCATATCTAGTTGTCTCGCTGCTGATGGGATAGATTTCCCAGCTACACTCTCCCTCTACACGTATCGACAACATTATTTTTTGAAATTATAAACTGTATACAAATATCATTCGTCTAACTAAATATTATTTTTAAAAATATAATTTATTATTCTAAATAATTATTATTTAACTATATTCTAAAAAAATATTCTAACTAAATACAAATAATTTAAATTACAAACTAAAAAAAAATTTAACTAAAATTAACAAAATAAATTGTTTTCGCCCACACGGGCGTATGAGCATCACACCCTCATATAGGTGAGGGCGTGATGCTATTACGCCTCACCACAGGTGACGACGTATGAACATCACGCCATCACATGTGGTGAGGTGTATGGCTATCACGCCGCACCTGTGGTGAGGCGTGATGTTCGTGCGTCCGGTGCCGCGATTCAGATTTTAAAAAAGCAGCAAATTGAATCGAAAATACGTATAACAAGCATCCAAATCAGTCGAAATCACGTACCATAAGTCCCTTTCCTTTGATGCCCCTCCCCCGATCCATAGTTTTTGTCCGATTTGAGTTAGAATTTGAGAGAATTTGAAGAGTCGAGAGGATTTGAGTTTTTGAGTAAAGGGTATTTCCGTCTTTGTTAGAAGCTAAAGGTAGGAAATTAGAGCTATAAATAGTAATCCACATTTTAAATAATACTAAATTTTAAATAATATTAAACTATAAATAATACTAAATTTTAAATAATACTAAACTAAACTAGAAATAATACTAAATTTTAAATAATATTAAACTATAAATAATACTAAACTAAACTAAAAATAATATTCAATTTTAAATAATATTATACTATAATTAATACATTTACTAGTAAATCAACCACCACTGCACTGTCTGTTCGAGCCCTGAGTCGGCTGCACATCATCATCATCATCATCATCACCATCATCATCTTCAGATCCATGTCGTCGCTATGCCTCGGCTAACTCCTGAAAATACTCATCGACAACCTCATAATCAGGATCTCGGTCTTCCGAATCATCCGCCTCCTCTCCCCCCAACTCGGGTTGACCCAATACAGACTGATCTATTTAAGCCATCCGCAATTGCTGCGTCTCAGCCGCTCTTTGTCTACGGTCTGATACATCAACACCATGCGCTCTCGTATGACGTGGTGTATCATCGACATCCATATCTAGCTGCCTCGCTGCTGACGGTATGGATTTTCCGGCTACACTCTCCCTCTATACGTATTGACCATATTATTTTATGAAATTAGAAATTGTATACAAATATTATTTGTCTAATTAAATATTCATCTAACTAAATATTATTTTTTTAAAAATAATGTATTATTCTAACTAAATATTATTTAACTATATTCTAAAAAAATTATTCTAACTGAATACAAATAATTTAAATTACAAATTAAAAATAAAAAAAAATTAATTAAAATTAACAAAATAAAAATAAAAAAATTTAACTAAATTAAATTAAACATAAAAAAACTGTTTTCGTCCACATGTGCGTATGAGCATCACGCCCTCACATAGGTGAGGGTGTGATGCTATTACGCCTTTCCACAGGTGACGGCGTATGAACATCATGTCGTCACCTGTGGTGAGGCGTATTGCTATCACGCCGCCACTTGTGGTGAGGCGTGATGTTAATACGCCTCACCACATGTGACGGCGTGATGTTCGTGGGCCCGGTGCTTTCGATTCAGATTTAAAAAAAAAAACCCATAAATTGAATCGAAAATACGTATAAAAAGCATCCAAATCAGTCGAAATCACGTACCATAAGTCCCTTTCCTTTGTCGCCCCTCACCCGATCCATAGTTTTTGTCCGGATTTGAGTTTAGAATTTTAAAGGATTTGAAGAGTTGAGAGGATTTGGGTTTTTGAGTAAAGGGTATTTCCATCTTTGTTAGAAGCTAAAGGTAGGAAATTAGGGCTATGAATAGTTATCCACTTAATAAATCAAGGATTCAAAGATCATCAAACAAGAGAAACAAGAGGTCTAACAATGGACGCCCTCAAGCCAAAAAGTAGCATTATCATAAAAATGAACAAAACAATGAGCAACACAGTCAGCGAGTTAGCTTGTCCACGGATGAAAAATACAATATAACCCATATCCAGGGGCGATATTGTCACTTTATGAACTTTAGACAAAATAAAGTACAAATAAAAAATTTTACTTAAAAGGTTAGAATAGAAATTTAAGCTCATTCAGACCTAAAATATCACACTATTTTGTCTCCTTTATGATGCGGACACCCCTAGCACGAGACCCATAACGGGAGAGATCAAGAGCGATGGGTTACCGCGGGAGAGAGACGAGGCAAAGTTCACGTACCCAAAGGGAAGAACTGATGTGACATGTCGTACCACCAAAGGAGCCGAAACCACGGATGGACCAGAATCAGTGTGGCACACCGAGTCACATGCCACACGGCGTGCCACTAATAAAGCTGAGAAGAGGAAGGGCTAGAAAAAGAATGGCACACCGAGTCATATTTCGCACGACGTGCCACCCGACATGCCACACAGCACGACGTGCGAAGTAAGGCCGAAGAACTTCAAGAATCCAACAAAGGACTAACACATCGTGCGAGTCATATGACACGGGGGAGTCATTTATGCTGCATTCTCCGTCAAGTTGATGCCATGGGAGACAAGTGTTTCCACATGATATTTACGGTCTTGCCACTTGACTATTTACCACTTTGTCATTCATCATATTTACCTCCCTATCCTTCTAGATATTTATTCGTATCCTATCCTTAGGATTTATTACTTGCTTGTAGCCCTAATGAGACATTTTAGTACTTTTGCTTGAATTAGAAAAGGGGTATATATACTTCTTATTTTAATGAAACCGAATTTTATTGAATTAAACATTTTAGTCTCCTTGAGAGATTTGGATTTATCCAATTTGGGGTTATTCATTCTTATAGTTTAGCTTGAGAAGTTTGTAATCTTTGTTGGTTTAAGATTAAAACATCCACATCAATTTAATCTATATCACTTTAAGCCTGAATAAGTATTATAACTACATTTATAATAAAAAAAATTATTATATAAAGTTATAAAATTGAGCTCTTTTCGCACTGGTTCCTGAACGGCCGCACTCCTGACCTATATTCAAGACCAGTCATGTCCATACCTGAGTTTAAAGTACATCTATGAATAAGTGATCCAAAGTCAGAAAAATCAGTTCCGACCTTCTCGATAGCAGCGACGACTGTGTTTGGACATTTGATTGTAAGAACGTGTAGAATAGGTCATTGAGTCAAGTTGGGAAAGTTGCAATCCATATATAAGTCTTTGAAAAAAAGACAGTGAGCCGTGTAGAATAGGTCATAGAGTGAACTTGGGGAACTTGCTAAAAAACATTATTGACTTCCATATATATATATATATATATATATAAATAAGGGATAAGATATAAAATATTATTATTATTATTATCGGTCTAAATTAATTGGCTTAAACATTATTTGCTCCTGAACTTGTCCAAAAAGCTTGATTGACCCCTGTGTTCCGATAGCCCTCTGAATTTGCATAAAATGTTCAGTTAGCTCCTTGAACTTGTGTAAAATATAATCAATTGATCACTCGGTCGTAAAAAAGGTAAGTTAAATGTGGAAGATGTATTCCACGAGTCTTACAAAAAGTAAAACGACCAAAATCAGAGTATACGATTCTAATATTAGAGAAGACAAGTTGTATAGTTGAGCAAGCAATAACTTCCTTTTTAATCTATTTTTTAATTATGTAATAACATTCTAAGATGCGTGGAATACATCTTCCGCATTTAACTTACTTTTTTTACGACCGAGTGATCAATTGATTACATTTTACGCAAGTTTAGAGGCCTAACTGAACATTTTATGCAAGTTCAGGGGGCCATCGGAACACTTTGAAAGTTCAGGGAGCCAATCAAATTTTTTGGACAAGTTCAGGAGGCAAATGATGTATTAAGCCAAATTAATTTTATCTCTCGCATGGTCGTGTCTTTAATTAATGAAACTTTAGATTTAGGGGTGAGCAAAATTGACCAAAAGCCGGTTATTGAACCGAACCCGATAATTGAATAGAAGGACTTTCAATAAATGAAGGATTCCTAGAATAGGAGGGACTCGGCAGAAGTATTATAAATAGAATAGATATGCCAAACATTAAAGGTACGTTAAAATCATTACACATACAAGTGTTCAATCCCTTCAATTCTAAAAAAATCTTTTAGTGGGGTGTTTGGTTGCTACTTTTCAATCTCCTGTTTGTCTTTTCACTTTAAAAGTTGTCTTTTACACCTGAAAAGTAGCATTTTACAAAAGCAAGAAATCCTTATTTTTTGGAAAAGCAGATTTTTCCAACAGTAAACAACAAACAACAAACAATAGGTAAAACAAACAAACCCTTACTTAGACATCGAAATGAGTTCGCCAAACTCCAGCTCCCTTTGACCATCTGTTCTCTTTTGCATGTACTTTACTGAAGGGTTCGGAAAATACTTTTAACACCTTTCTTTAATTATTATTTTTAAAATAAAAATAAAAACGGGATCACTTCGGGTTATGGTTGGACCGCCAGGTTTCGAGTTGACTTCAGTTCTTGACAGGTTTTTAAAGATTTATAAACTTAACATAATCCAAACCGGTTTCTGGTCAGTCTAGTTGGTTCGGTTCGGATCTAACAACACTAGTTTCTATTTGCTACGTCCATTTAAACCCGAACCATTATAAAATTTGTACCGATAAAGAAGGAAATTAATTAAACCCGGATTATCAATACATGTAATGAGTTTTGACACGATAATACGACTTAAATTAAAGAGTTTATCATTTCTCATATATATATATATTGGGTAAATTACACCCATGCCCACTCAACTTTATCCATTTTAACATTGTAGTCACTGAACTTCAATTCTTAACGGTATAACCACTGAACTTTATATTTTTTAACACCGGTGGCTACTCAATTTTAACTAACTCCTCAAAGTGACAGCTAACGACCGTTAACGACCTCAAAATGAAAATATTCAAGAACTAAAATTGTTCAGAACGACATTTACCATGAAACCACATTTTTTATTTTCCAAAATCACATTTTTTTGAGCTTTCTCTCTCTAAAAATTCTCTCTTTCTCCTAACAAAACACCACCTAAATGATATCAAAATAAAATATTTCAAGAATTAAAGTTACTTAGAATATCATTACGCTTTGGATTTTTTTATTTTTAGGCCATCAACGGTCGTTTTGAGGCGTTGAATGGCCATCGATGTTAAAAAGTGTAAAGTTCAATGACCATACAGTTAAGAATTGAAGTTCAGTGGCCATTGATGTAATTTACCCTATATATATTCCTTTAGCTAAGACTTTTCTAACCGATTTTTGTGGTATATATTGAGTATTGACCGAAGTCCAAATCTTTGGAGTCATTATATGGCCAAAATCATATAAAAATCTTCTTCCTATTGTTATGATTTATCAAATATATAATTATTTAAATGGCTAATTATTGTTTATTTATGGTGTTTTGCTATCTTCTCTACTATTCTTCAAGTGTTCATGGAGCAAGGCATCAAATTCATGGTACTCTCACTTTTCTCTTCTCAAATGCTATCAATTTCACCTTAATTTGCATTTGTTTGCTGTTATATCCCGCGGAGCGAGGGGTCGTCGCAATCTCGGTTCGGTTGCCGGAATTCACTTCGAGATGAGTGATTTCTAGTAACCAGGTTTACGTAAGATTGCAAATGGAGCAGGATGGGGATGAGGACGTCTAGATGAGAAATTCTCATCTCCAACCCACTCTTTATTAGGGCTGTCAATTAGTTGGGGATTTCCCATCCCTATTGGAGACCCGGTCTGTTGGGGATGGGGAATCCCCGTTTGTGATCCCCATGAGGCGGGGATAGTTTTTATTTTGTCCCCGATAGTCGGAGACGGGGCGGGTATGGTTATAAATGTTCCATCCCCGTCCCTGAATGTCCCCAACGGGGATCCCCGACTAAATATCTGGATATTAAAAAACATAAACTAAAAAATATATATATATGATTGAGATAAACTAAAAATATTGAGTTGTAACCTGGTTGTTTTAAAATGGAATGTATTCTAAAAATAAATTAAGAGTTTTATCTAAGTTGGTTTAAAATTAAAACAGAACCTATGGAATTAGGAGTAGAAATTATAAAATAAAAAATTTGAAAGCTAATAAGTAATGCATGCATCGGGGATGGAGATTCCCCGCGAAGATGGAAATCTTAGATAATCAAAACCTTGGAAACCTTAAAAAAAGTAAAAAAACTTAAAAGTTAAACGGGGATGGGGATTCCCCGCGGGGATAGGGATTCCTCGCGGGGCGGAGATGGTATCCAAAATTTTCCCCATATGTTATTTGGGACGGAGACGGGGAGTCCCTGATAGACCAGTGGTCGGGGATGGTTAATGCAATCCCCGACCCACCCCGTTTACAGTCTTACTCCTTATTGATGAAACATGGGAAAAATCATTACATCCCTATTATTGCTGGAATCCCATTGCTCAAATTTTAAATAGCGTTTCTTTTAATGCAATTTAAAAATTTGGGTATGTTATACTAGCGTTAATTATAAATAGATGTTATATGGTTTTACGGATTTGTAGATGAGCCGTAGTATTTTTCATTACAAATGTAATTATTTGGTTTGTAAGAAAAAATTTATTTCTTATTGACATTGTCAAATTTGGCCAGTAATGATCTCAAAATGAAAATTTTTAAGAATTAAAATTATTTAGTATCATATTTACTATTGAAACACATTTTTAATTTTCTAAAATCATCATTTTTGGAGTTTTTCCTTTCTAAACATTCAATTTCTCTCTATAAAAAAAAAAAAAGCCTAAGTGACATTAAACCTAAAAATTGAAAAATTAAAGTTGTTTAAAATATCATTTCATTCTTGCAACTTTTCATTTTGAGGTCGTTATTAGCCAAATTTAACAAAATCAACAAAAAGTCAGAATTCTAATAAGGCTAAATCTAATTATGATTGACCAAATTCATCGATCAGAATCCATGTAAATATTACTATGTAAATAAAATATTAATACTCTATAATTAATTAATTAAATAAAATTTTAGATTTTAAAGTATAAAGGGCTTAATACATCATTTGTTTCCTTTGAACTTGTCTAAGAAGTTTGATTGGCTCCCTGAATTTTCAAAGTATTCTGATAGCTTCCTCAATTTGCATAAAATGTTCACTTAGCCTCCTTAACTTGCGCAAAATGTAATCAATTGATCACTCGGTTCCAAAAAAAAAAGTAAGTTAAATGTGAAAGATATATTGCACGAGTCTTAAAAAATGTAAAACGACCACAATCGGGGTATGCAGTTCTAATATTAGAGAAGACAAGTTTTATAATTAAGCAAGTAATAACTTCATTTTTAATTATTTTTTAATTATATAATAACATTCTAATATTCATCTTCCGTATTTAACTTACTTTTTTGCGACCGATATCAATTGATTACATTTCACGCAAGTTCAGAGAGTTAACTGAATATTTTATATAAATTGAAAGGACTATCAAGATACTTTAAAAGTTTAAAAGACTAATTAAACTTTTTAAACAAGTTCAGGGCAAAATGATGCATTAAGCCAAGTATAAAACTTAAAAATAAAAGCCTTAGATTTTAAATTATAAATTCTAAATATGGGGTAAATTACACCCATGGCGACTGAACTTTACCCATTTAACATTGTGGCCACTGAAGTTTAATTCTTAACAATATGGTTACTAAACTTTACACTTTTTAATACCGGTGGCCACTCAACGCCTCAAAACGACCATTGACGGTCTGAAAATAAAAAATTCGAAGAGTTAATGATATTTTAAGGAACTTTAATTCTTGAAAATTTTCGTTTTGAGGTCATTTAGGTGTTGTTTGGTTATGAAAGAGAAAGTGTATTTTTAGAGAGAGAATGCTTCAAAAAATGTGATTTTAGAAAATAAAAAATGTAGTTTAATGGTAAATATCGTTCTGAACAATTTTAATTCTTGAATATTTTCATTTTGAGGTCGTTAACGGTCATTTTAAGATTTGGTTAAAGTTAAATGGTAATCGGTATTAAAAAAAATGTAAAGTTTAGTGGTCATACTATTAAAAATCGAAGTTTAATGATCATAATATTAAAATGCATAAATTCAGTGGCTATGGGTGTAAATTTACCCTCTAAATGTGTTTCATCATGTTATGCAGTGGAAAAGAAGATTGGTAAATATGGGGAAGGGATACATCTACCTCTAAAATCAGGACCTAACGGCAACTTTCTAGTCAGCGTCGGTTTCGGCACTCCGGCACACGATTTCACCTTACTTTTCGACACCGGGAGCGATTTAACATGGATAAACTGTCAACCGTGCGGCGACACCGGCACAGATTGCAATAACCAAGCCTTTTTCGATCCATCTTCATCTTCAACTCTATCAAATAACCTCATCTGCACTCCCGACTGCAATTCCACCAAATCTTACAACGACGGTTCCTCTTTCACCGGCTATTTCGTTAAAGACACAATCACCATAATTTCCCTTCAGATCCCCAATTTTTTCTTCGCTTGTGCCGAGAAAATCGACGGCGATTTCGAAGGAGCAAGTGGATTACTAGGCGTCGGAAGAGGGAAAGATTCTTTGCTTGCTCAGACTGATATAAATTTGCTTAGTATGTTCTGTTATTGTCTTCCGATTTCGGAAACTTCAGCTGGTTATATTGTGTTTGGAGTTCAAGCATTTGAAACTTGTCAACCGGATAAATTCATCCCGATTGAACCGGCGCCGGATCAAATTGCACTCACCGATTATTATGTTTCCGTTACCGGAATTACAATTGGGGGAAAAAGACTTGAAATGGCTTCCTATGCTCCTTCGAATTCGTCCTCTGTTCGAGCTATAATAGACTCAGGAACCATCATTTCCCGCCTCCCTCCTTCCTTGTATTCAGCTCTTAGATCTGCATTTCAGGTATGATCCATGGCCGCCAAACTTTACCGATTTTGATTTTGATAATATGGTTTATACAGGTTTTTTTTTTTTACGGGCACCTTGTCAAGTGAATTTATTCGTTCACTGTTAGATATAGGGTTATTAAATTTAGTGTAAAATTCAAATAAAACCCATGTGGTTTCACTAATTTTCAGATAAAGGATTATGGTTTATTTTTTTTTGTCAAAACGAGGATTGAGGTTTCACACTTTTAATAATGCTATTAAAACTATTTTAACGACCTAAAAATGAAAAAATTTCAAGAATTAAAGTTGTTCATTGCCATATTTTCTATGGAACTACATTTTCGATTTTAGAAAATCATCTTTTTTGGAACTTCCTCTCTCTAAACATTAACTTTCTCTCTCTTTACCAAATATCATCTAAATAATCTCGAAATAAAAAAGTTGAAGAATTAAAGTTGCTTAGAATATTAGTAGTTTTTAAAATATGTCATTTTTGAAGTCGTCAATGGTGATTTTAATAGTATCAATCTAAAAAGTCCTTATTTTGCTAAATTTGAAAACCTCAGTCCTCGTTTTGACAAAAAGTAAACCACAATCCTTTATCTGAAAATTAGTGAAACCATAGAGGTTTTATTTGAACTTTACCCTTAAATTTAAGCCTCGGGATATTTTGAATCTCCACCCTAGAATTCTAATAAGCCTAGATCTAACGGTGAATGAGCAAATTCTACATGCTTATTAAATTGCATGTGATCAAGACTGCTGGTTTATACTTTATTATCCGTTATCATTCAACGCCTCAAATAAAAAGGCTTAATACATCATTTGCCTCCTGAACTTGTCCAAAAAGCTTGATTGACTTCTGAACTTTCAAAGTATTCCGATAGCTCCCTGAACTTGTATAAAATGTTCAGTTACCTCCCTAAACTTGCGTAAAATGTAATCAATTGATGATTCGGTCGTAAAAAAGTAAGTTAAATACGGAAGATGTATTCCACGAGTCTTAAAAAAAGTAAAACGACCAAAATCAGAGTATACGATTCTAGTATTAAACAAGACAAATTGTATAGTTGAGCAAGCAATAACTTCATTTTTAATCTATTTTTTAATTATGCAATAACATTATAAGATGCGTGGAATACATCTTCCGCATTTAACTTAATTTTTTACGACCGAGTGATCAATTGATTACATTTTACGCAAGTTCAATGAGCTAAAAACATTTTATACAAGTTCAAGAGGCTATTGGAACACTTTGAAAGTTCAATGAGCTAATCAAGCTTTTTGGATAAGTTTAGGGGGCAAATAATGTATTGAGCCTTTTAAAAATTAATAATATTCTAATATATTTTCGTTTTGAGGTTATATAGGTGTTGTTTGATTAGGAGAATGCTTGAATTTTTAGAGAGAGAAAGCTCCGAAAATGGTTATTTTGGAAAATAAAAAATGAAGTTTCATAGTAAATGTCGTTTTAAACAACTTTAATTCTTCAATATTTTTATTTTGAGATTATTAAAGATCATTTTAGGAGTTAATTAAAGTTTAACTATATGTATAATAAAATGTAAAGTTCAGTGGCTTTTATTTTATATTTTTTTAAATCAGTAGTCTGACTGTGAAAATGAATAAAGTCCAGTAGTCATGGATGTAATTTCCCCAAACCAAATTTATAGTTGGATTATGAGTCATTTGGTTCAACCAGATAACCTAAGTTGATCGGACCAAATGATGTAATAAATAAATAAATCAAATGTATAGTTTTTTTTAAAGAATAAAATGTATACTTAATTTGATCGACTCTAGATCTAGAGATATCTAAAGTTAATTATTTAATTAGGTCTTTCTACAATTATCCATGTCAAAAAAGTTTTTAATTTTTTTAACGTGTATAATTTATTCTTCAAGATTTCTTTGATGTAAATTTCTTAAATTTTTTTTATTAATTTCGTTTAATAAGTGCTTTTTTTTTTGTTGACGTATTATTGTATGTTATAACGGGTAAAAAAAGATAAAGAAGCTAAGAAAAATAGAGAAAAGATAAAAAAAAAAAAAACCATGTTTATAATTATTAAATAAACGTTAATATTTATTATAAAAATTATAAAAAGCTAAATGCTAAATAATTTATAATAGTTACATAAAATTGAAAGATTTTTTTATTTAAATGTTAATATTTATTATATTGTTTTTTATCATATATTTATTATATTGTAAGTTATTATTTTGAGTTATTTATGCGTTGATTTTTTTTTTAAGAATTACAAATCTATTTTAATTAAAAATAGAGAAAAGTATAAAAATAAATATTATAGTTTGATCGATTTGTGATAACCCGCGAAGCCCAAAACGGGTTATATTCATTTCGCAAGTCCAGCCCATATTAAAACCCTATGGGCTAAGATTGGACGGGACCCGAATGAAGGAAGCGGGCGCAGCGAGTAAACCGCCCCGAATTCCTAAACGGAGCGTCAAGACTCCCACTCAGAACCACGTTCGTTGCCATGAAAGCCACGAAAGGGACATGGCCTAAAAAGGGGTAACCGCCCTCAGAACGTGGCCCACTAAGGAGTAACCGCCCTCGGCGGTTACCCAAAAGACACCTATAAAAGGCCTTAAGAATAAGGGGGGAGGTACGTTCACATTTTTTCCCACAAAGCTATTGCTAAATTATAGACTCATTTTTACAAAAAACTGACTTGATCGTCGGAGAGTTTTCCCGGAGATCCTGTCTCCGGTTTTGTTTTGCAGGTAACTCCGGCAAAGAATATCAAAGCGGATCCAGCAAGTTATCATTGGTGCGGTGATCGTGGACCTTTTTTACCAACATTTGGTTAAAGGTACGCGAAGAACATGTCAGAACCATCACGAACGACCGGCGTTACCACTAGATCAACCAGTATGAACTCCAGACGGATTGCGAATTCGCAACCTGCAAGTACACAGCCTGTGGTGCCTAGCTCATCGGGTCCTTCGAGACAATTGAGTCCCTTATTGGAAGTCCAAGTGCAAACTGAGATGGAAATGTCCAATAGTGATTTCGTGCAGATGGCAGGACAAGTCTTGGCTTCGAACATGAGCTAGGCGGCTGGAGATCGAATGATTAATTTACTAACTGCCCTCGCCGAACACAATACCGCTGTGGCGGCTGCGCCTCAAGAACCTGTGGTTATCTCAACACAATCACCGACTATCCCTGTCATATCGGCCCTCCCGCAGCCATCTCAGGCGCCAAATCAAGTGGGACAGAGTAGTCGCACAAACCCACACAGCCACCCGAGCAACTACTCGCACCCAGATCTCATTACGACGATACATCCGACCTGGCAGCCATCCCAACCGTTGCCAGGAGTGCAAGGCACTCTTCCGCTACAGCAAGTGGAACCTTTTCCTCACAGACATTCGGAGTTGATGACTCCTAGGCGAGAGCACACATGGAACTTTGATCCTATAACGGGACAGCGGTTAGTCCCCCAACAGGCACACGTCTCAACACTGATGGGCGGGTGGATGCCACCCAGAATTCACCAGCAGCGGATGGAAGAAGTCCGGCGAATACTCGATATTGACTTAGAAGATCAATTACGAAGCATGATGGAGCGAATGGGGTACTCGCCTAGGCCGAGAGCAGAGGTCCAGAGCGATTCATCTTTTGCCCCTTCGTTGCGGGAATTCATTCCAGATCACAGAATCAAAGCGCCCGCGATACCTAAATACTATGGGGATCCAAATTCTGATCCTGAGGCTCATGTCAGGAACTACAGAGAACTAATGGATGTTGCAGGAGCAGCATCATTTGCAGGTTATTCTCGACAACTTTGGGCGGAGCCGCATCTGATTGGTTTCGATCTTTACCCGCAGAATCTATTCACAATTGGCATCAATATAGTCGGGATTTCTGTGCGAAATTTGTGGGCTGTAAAGCAGCGGATGTGACGGATAGGCAGCTGAAGGAGATCAAACAGAGGAACTATAATTCCCTAAGGGAATTTGTTGTCGCATTCAACGATATTCTGGTGCGATTGCAAAACCCGGATATCGTGAGCATCCGCAACATCATGGCAGATGGAACCACAGATTGGAGTATGCGGGAGGAAATCATCCGCAACAAGCCGCGCACAGTGGCCGAACTCATGAAAATAGCAAAGGAATTCATGGAAGTGGATGATGTCAACAGGGAACATAGGGCTCAAACCCGTCGAGAAAGAGATGCCGCTAGATCCACTTCGGACAATCGGCGCCAGACCCAGTCCAAAAGTAATTTTGTTCGAAGAGGCGATCGCCCCTTTCAAAGTGGCGGATATCAGACACCATTAAACACGACTCGCCAGGAGGTGTTACTTTGGATCGAAAAGAGCCCCCTGAAGAAGGATGTGCGGTTCCCCGAGGTAAAAGGTCGAACCAGTTTGGGGCGACATCCTAACAAATATTGCAGGTTCCACAGATTGAACGGCCACGACACGAACGATTGCTATGAATTGAAGAAGGAGATTGAAAGGCTGATCGAAAGGGGCAAGCTGAATCAATTTGTACGAAAGGAGACTAGTAACGAGAAAGCAACGTTACCACATGAAGAAGAGGCAAGGCCCGAAAAGAAGCAGAAAAAAGGAGTGATAAACGTGATAGCCGGCGGGATCTATGAGCCTCCAACAAAAAGAGCTCGCCGTGAACAGCGAAAAAGCAACACTCATAGGGGGGATGCCCTCAATTACTCATTCGCGCGAATCACGGAGCCGCATGCGGATGCTTTGGTGATCACGATGGCCGTTGAAGGATGGGACGTCAAGCGGGTCCTTATCGACACAGGCAGTTCTTGCAACGTCATTACCCGGACAGCATTCAACAAGTTGGGAATCAACGACGAGCGGGTGGAACACACCTTCATGGATGTAACTGGTTTTGGGGGTCAATCCTCCCAAACAAGTGGGCAGGTGGTGTTGGAGGCAGAAATGGGCGATAAGAATCTAAAATGGCGAGGTGATTTAGAATTCGCAATTGTTGATCTCCCACTGGCCTACAACATAATTCTGGGACGGCCATTCCTGTCGGAGACGGAGTCGCTCATCTCAATGAAGCATTTAACGTTACATTTGCCAACACACCAAGGGCGAGTCATAGTTGAAGGTGATCAACTTGTATCTCAACAGGCCTATACATTATCACTTGAACCAAAACCGGAAGAGGAGGATAAAGTCGAAGAGAAGCTGCCGGCGGAAGCATTGGGAGAAACGGAACTATTCGCCATCTCGAATGACAAGAACGTGCGAATAGCGGCTGGACTCTCAGAAGAAACAAAGAAAGCCATTACCGAGGTATTGATCCAATGTGAGTCGGCATTTGCCGCCCCAAATGAAGTGCTAAAAGGAATAAGCCCAGACGTAGCAACCCATCGGTTGAATGTAGACAAAGGGGCAACCCCTGTGCGGCAAAAGAAGAGGGGACATGCTCCTGAGCGGCAAAAGGCGATTGAAAAAGCAGTGGCGGACTTGCTAAGATCGGATGCAATTCGAGAAGTCACCTATCCGGAATGGCTAGCCAATGTGGTGCTAGTCAAAAAGCCAAATGGAACGTACAGAATGTGCGTCGACTTCAAAGACTTGAACAAGGCATGTCCGAAAGATATGTATCCACTTCCTAACATTGATATATTGGTAGATGGAACTGCAGGATATGAAGCTTTATCATTCACCGACGTGAAATCCAGTTACCATCAGATACCCATGGAGAAGGCGGATGAAATCAAAACATCATTCATAACTCATCAGGCGACTTATTGCTTCAAGGTGATGCCCTTTGGATTGAAAAACGCGGGAGCAACATACCAGAGGATGATGAACAAGATATTTTTAGACAAATCCGGCGAGAACTTCTCGATCTATGTTGATGACATGATCATCAAAAACAAGAAAATGCAAGACCATCCGCGGGATATCAAAGAAATCCTAGAAGTGTTGATCAAATATGGCCTCAAATTGAACCCAGAGAAATGCACATTCGGAGCAAGAGCGGGAAAGTTCCTGGGTTTCATTGTTAGCGGCAAAGGGGTTGAGGCGAATCCTGAGAAGGTTAAAGCAGTAATGGAGATGAAGACGCCAAGGAACATAAGGGAAGTACAGAGACTGAACGGGCGGTTGGTGGCATTAGGGCGATTCATATCATGCTCAGCTAGGCGATGTCTACCTTTCTACAATGCCATCAAAAAATCCAAGTCCTTTGAATGGACGCCGGATTGTCAAGAAGCATTTGAGGGGATAAAGCGATTACTATGTTATCCGCCCTTAATGAGCAGGCCGAAAGACGGAGAAGATTTGTTTCTTTATGTATCCGTCACCAGCATGGCGATATGCACTGTGATGGTGCGAGAAGAAGAAGGGCAACAATATCCAGTATACTACGTGAGCAAAGTCTTGAAGGACGCAGAACTCCGGTATTCGAAGTTGGACAAAATGGCCCTCGCGGTGATAAGCACGGCGACTAGATTGAAACCATATTTTCAGGCGCATACTGTCCTTGTGAGAACTGGCATCCCAATGCGAAAGGTACTGCAGAAACCTGACGCATCCGGCCGGTTGATGGAATGGTCAATTCGCCTGGGCGAATTCGATATCCGCTATGAAGGAAGACCAGCGCTAAAGAGCCAAGTGCTCGCCGACTTCGTGAACGAATTCACATGGGATGATGATGAATGTCCAAAGGCACAAAAAGAAGAGTGGAGCATGTACACAGATGGGGCCTTATCTGCAGACGGAGCTGGGCTAGGAATCGTCATCAAAGGTCCGGAGGTTATCCGCCTGTACTATGCAGCAAAATTAACTTTCAAAACTACCAATAATGCCGCAGAATACGAGGCTATGATATGTGGATTGAGGTTGCTCAATGAACTCAGCCCAGAAAGAGTGGTAATCTACAGCGATTCCAAACTCATGATAAACCAGATCACAAAAAATTATCTGGTGAAACAGGAGGAGCTAGTAAAATACCATCAGGTGGTCAGTCGATTGACACAAGAGTTAACGCACAAGGGAGTCGTTTGGGAGATGGTGCATGTTCCACGAGGCCAAAATGCAAAAGTTGACGAATTGGCAAAAGCAGCGGCAAGTAGAGAACTATGGAGTCAAAAAGCATGCAGCTTGGAAATAAAATCGGCACCAACATTCGAGGTTGATCAGATTATGATCATCGAGGAACTGGAAGACGATGAAGATTGGCGGGTGCCAATCCGTCAATATCTGGAGCAGGGAGATTTGCCGGTTGATAAGAGCTTAGCCAGAAAAATAATTGGGCAGTCGGCACGATACTCAATGCGGGATGGAACTTTGTATCGGAAATCGTACACATGTCCATGGTTGAAATGCGTTAGTCGCAATGAAGGAGACTATGTGCTGCGAGAACTACACGAAGGAATTTGTGGCGCGCACGAAGCTTCGGCGGCATTGGCAAGAAAGGTCAAATTTATGGGATACTACTGGCCCAAGGTGGTGGAAGATTCCCAGAAGATGGTTGCGGAATGTCACAACTGTCAAATCCATGCGAATGAAAAGCATGTTCCCGGAGCTGAACAAATCACTATAATGACGGCGTGGCCATTCGCAACATGGGGAATTGATATAGTGGGTTCATTCCCAGAAACAACAAAAAAAGGAAGTATTTGATAGTCGCAGTGGACCACTTCAGCAAATGGGTAGAAGCGGAGGCAGTAACCGCACAAACACCTGAGCGAATGATCGAGTTCTTACGAGAGAACATTATCATGCGATTTGGGATCCCGCAGAAGCTTATAACCGACAATGGCACCCAGTTCAACTGTGCCAAGTTCAAAGCATACTGCGAAAGCATGGGAATCAAGAATCATTTTTCTTCTGTAAACCATCCCCAATCAAATGGTATGACGGAGGTTACCAACAGGGCCATGGTTCAAGGCATCAAGAAGCGGCTGGGTGACAAAAAAACAGGTTGGGCGGATGAGATACCCCATATGTTGTGGGCATACAGAACCTCTGTAAAGGCAGCAACAGGCGAAACACCTTTCTCGCTAGTTTATGGAGCCGAAGCAGTCCTACCTGTTGAAATCAAGTCGCCCACAGATCGGACAATTTATTATTGCGACACACAAAATCCTATCAACATCAGAGATGCTTTGGATTCTGTGGAGGAACGAAGAGAAAAAGCTTACATGCGAATGGCAATGTACCGCAATAGAATCAAGAAATATCATGACAGAAGAGTGCGAAAAGTAATGATCAACGAAAACGACTTGGTCTTGAAAAAAGCAGATAAAATACAGTCTAGAGATGGCAAAGGCAAGCTAGGCGTCAACTGGATCGGGCCATACAAAGTATCCAAGAAAATGGGACCGGCCACTTTCGAAATAGAAGAAATGAGTGGAAAGAAGCTCCCGTGCACCTGGAATCTAGAGAATCTACGCCTATATAGAAAGGCCGAGTAGTTCGAGGAAATGACGAGTACTCTTTTTCCTTTTATGAGTTTTTCCCACTGGGTTTTCTGATAAAAGGTTTTAATGAGGCTTCGATCCCGCACATATGTAATAAACTTTTTCTCGTCATCAATAAAAGTTATTACATTCACTCAGTATGTTACAACAAAATGCGGATTCTTTACAAAAACACATAAATGTGTTGCCTATTAAAGAAAGGCGGATGCATGATTACTCATCACTCGCAAAACCCTTAGGGTTAAACTCAAAAAACACATAAATGTGTTGCCTATTAAAGAAAGGCGGATGCATGATTACGCATCACTCGCAAAACCTTATGATCAAAACTTATGATTATTTTCGAAAGAAGAATTATAAGTTAAGGCATAAAATTAAGCGAATAAACGAGTACTCAAAATTGCAAAAAGGGTCTGGCCACCCTAGCTATGAAGAAACACAAATATGGAGTCGGCAAAAGGACAAAGGGCACATATAAAGGGCAAAAAAGTGACAATCACACACATATGAAAAGCAACAACCGAAAGAAAATATATATATCAGAGCGGTTTGTTACATGGTTTTTACATACAAAAGTCCAAATATAAGTTAAGCTATGCTACAGCTTCCTCTCCTTCGCCCCTAATGCCCTCCTGGACTGCGGCGACTCCTTCATCTCCTCCGGTAGGAGGATCTACTTCAAGCGAATCCTCAACCCTTGAATCGGTAACCGCTTCAGTAACCTCTTCGGTGAGAGGTACCTCTTGCACAGGTTGAGAAACGGCTTGGGGTGCCTCTCCTTCCGCGGGCTGAATAGGGATCTCGCAGCTAATCGGAGGATCCTGAAGACTCTTCCAATCTAAGAAGAGTACCTCATCCATATCAGCATCCTCGGCTTCCAGCTTATCCCACTCCCCAGTTAAATCCTTTTCAGGGATGGGAACTTTGGGGCGGTTAAGTACTAGACCCTGATGCCCGTGCTCATAAGCCGCATGAATCCGCTCCCCATACCAGTAGATGCGGGCGCCATCTTCAGCCAAAATCTCCTCAACCATCTCTTCGACCTCGTTAGAGACCTCGCGGACATAATCGTCGTCAAACGGCGCGAAGTCGAGGTCTGACATGATCGATAAAAGGAAAACAGAAGCAAAAAGCCGAACAAGGAACAAATGTGAAAAGAAAAACTTACATGAAAAAGACAACACAGTGAAGTGACGGGATTAAGAGGTCAACGCCGGAAAAGAAGTAACGGAATTAAAAGGTCGACGCCGGAGAAAACGAAAGAGGGGAAATGCACAAATTCAAAACTTTGAAATAATCGGACAAAGACGAAGCGTCCCCTATAAAAAGACCCTAAAAGGGCTCTTGCTAGACCAATGGGGAGGCATGTGATAACCCGCGAAGCTCAAAACGGGTTATATTCATTTCGCAAGCCCAGCCCATATTAAAACCCCATGGGCTAAGATTGGACGGGACCCGAATGAAGGAAGCGGGCGCAGCGAGTAAACCGCCCCGAATTCCTAAACGGAGCGTCAAGACTCCCACTCAGAACCACGTTCGTTGCCATGAAAGCCACGAAAGGGACATGGCCTAAAAAGGGGTAACCGCCCTCAGAACGTGGCCCACTAAGGAGTAACCGCCCTCGGCGGTTACCCAAAAGACACCTATAAAAGGCCTTAAGAATAAGGGGGGAGGTACGTTCACATTTTTTCCCACAAAGCTATTGCTAAATTATAGACTCATTTTTACAAAAACTGACTTGATCGTCGGAGAGTTTTCCCGAAGATCCTGTCTCCGGTTTTGTTTTGCAGGTAACTCCGGCAAAGAATATCAAAGCGGATCCAGCAAGTTATCAATTTGTAAAGAGAGTTTCTTTAGTTTGAAAGTTTGCAAACAGAATATATGTGCTTTCTAAAATTTGCAATGAAAGGATATGTTAGTCAATTTTTTAATCAAACAGTACTTGTAGTTTAGTTAATTTGCAAAATCAGATCTTATATTTGAGTAATTTGTTAATTGCTCCAAATCGCTCTCTTTTGGAGTAAATAATCACGAGAATAATTTTTGATATAGTGACTGAGTTTGTAAACTGCACAAAACACAGAACCCCTATTTACAAACTTTTAAACAACGAGACTGTTTTTACAAGTGTGTCAAAGCAAAAGGTTTATTTTTGTAATTATCCCTTAAAAAATTGGGGCCTTAAAGTTAGATTACTACAATTTTCGGATCAAACTATCAATATTTCAAAGTTAATCCTTTTATTGTTTAGGTGGTGAGAATGATTTTTTTTACCTTTCTATCTTTTTTTTCTTAAATTGAAAAATAAATAAATTTAGAAATCGGTGTCAACTCGGGTCTTGGTTGGACCTACAGCCTCCGGGTTGACCCCGGTCCTTATCGGGTTATTGAAAATTAATGAACCCAACAAAACCTATACTGGAGACATGGTTGGTTCCTGGTCCAACCGCTTCGATCCGGATCTGACAACATTTGTTTTTTTTAAGATCTAATTTAGTCTCCATATACAAAATACTATCATTTTGAATGTGTAACGTTTGTCAAATGGTGTAATTCAAGAATCTCCTAATAAAAATTGACATATAAGATAATTGTGTGTTAACCCCTCTGTATCTAGGTTAATAGGAGTAATATTACAATAATTTGATATGTCAATTTCTATTACTGAAAGTACGAATTTTTGTGGTATACATATTATATAGGGATAAGGTACAAATTTTGAACTATGCATATAAGAGGTGAATAAATTATATAACTAATTTTACATTTCATCTTTATTATATATAAGCATATGAAAATTATATATCATATAACACGGTTATGACATGACCATCCGATTTGTCATCCATAATTTCAGGAAATTATGTCAGGATATACGAGGGCTTCTTCGCCGGAATCGGATTTGTTCGACACATGTTACAACCTTGAAGGGAACATCAATGATTGGAGACCACCAAATATAGTTCTTCATTTTGGAGGTTCTGATAAACCAATGGATGTAGATTTGGATTCCTCTGCAGCTACGATTTCAGGGAAAAGTGAATCAGAGGTTTGCTTGGCTTTTGCCGGAAATAAGAATGATGATGATTTGTTCATCATTGGGAATCAACAACACCGAGCTCGTGACCTTTTCTTTGACATCAATGGCAAAATGCTCTATTTTTCATCAGGTGGTTGCATGAACATTTAAGAAATGTTAAATTCTACTATGATCTTGGTCCATGTAGTCAACCACTAAAGAGTGGTCCATGTAGTCAACCACTAAAGAGACGGGACATTTATACCTCTATTGATATATTCTATTTTGAATGATTTAGAACTAATTTATTTCGAGTTCTTTTTGAAATTTTCTTACAAAAAAGAGGGTTAAATTTCATTAATGGTGTACAACTTTTGTCTCATTTCACACTTTGGTTTACAACCTTCATTTTGTCTCAGCAATATATACGACCTTATAGGTGACCTCCCAATATGGTGTACAACAGGTAAAAATGACTGGTCAACGCAAAGTCAACACGCCACGTCGATAATTTGACCGATCAAAAGGTAAAAAAATGGACCCACCATCTATCCAATTACTAAAAAAAACCTAAATAATTACCCCATACATATTCATCTACCCATTTATTTAGCATCTTATCTTATTATCTTTCCTTTTTCTCTCATTCTCTCTCCTCTTCCTTTCTCTTCTTTACGATTTTGACCCATTTTCTCCTTTTTCTCTCTCTTCTTCCATTATCTTCATCCCATTCTCTCTCCTCTTCCCTTCTCTTCTTCACGATTTTTGAGCCATTTTCCCTTTCCTCTCTCTTCTTCCATTATCTTATTCTTCATGATTAGTGAGTCATTTTATCTATGTGATTCTACTTATCTTCTTCTTACACATTACTAAGTTCAGATTATTTGGTATTCAAGTTGGTTGGGGATTAAAGATCTGATCAGGAAAAGAGGTCTTATGAAAAGGATTAAAGATCAGATAGCAAAACAGGTCTTAAGATCGGAATTAGTATCTCTGTCCCAAGTGTCTGTCATCCTGAGCCTTGTTTGGGCAGTTCATAAGAGAGCCTTGAAATCCCCCTTTAGCTTAACCCTTACTACAATCGATTATAGGAAGTTAGACCTGCTTAATTTTCTTCCCTTTTTGGTTCAAATTTTGATTTGAATATTGAAGTTCATTCGATTAACTGTTCTGCAATTCCTTTTTTCATTATTGATTGTTTAGATTGGGTCTGTTTTGAATAAAAAAGAAAGAATACAGAGAAATTGTTGGATATTTATTGTAATATTAGAAATGAAAGAAAATTACAGTAAGTTGAATCGTCACTGCGCTCGACAATTCGAAAACCATGCTTCTTACAGGTCAGTGAGTTTGAATTTGATGTATTGAATTTCCGTTTAATCGGAAAGCTGGAGGACCACCATGACTCAAAGCGAGAGCTTGCATAAGAGTCGGGCATTGCATACCCTGTTTTTTAGACCAAAATCGATGACATGAATGGGAGAGGGAGTTAGAGAGGGAGAAGAGAAAGAAAAGAGTTAGAGAGAGAAAGGAGCCATAGGAAAGAGAGAGAGAGAGAGTTGAATGAAGGAGAAGGAGAGAGTTTATTTCTATTTTTTTTATTTTTTTAGATAAAAGGGTATTTTGGTAATTGCATATGGGTTGTGTTTAATTAAAGTTGAAAAATGGTGAGTTGCGCGTTGAGTGGCGTTGACTGGTCATTTTCACCGGCTATACACCATAGTGGGAGGTCACCCATAAGTTCGTACATATTAGTGAGACAAATTGAAGGTTGTACACCAAAGTATGAAATAGAGCAAATGTTGTACACCATAGATGAAATTTACCCTTATTTTAGAGATAGGTTAAGGAGATAAGAGATGGATATGAGTCTTATCGCTTAAATCCTATCCCCAAGAGGGGGGTGGTATAAGGAAGTGGGATAAGCTCCTGCGATTTTAATAAAATGGAAAAGTCCATCTTATCCATCAACTTAATGTTATGTATTTAAATAGTGGATTACTATTCATAGCCCTAATTTCCTAGCTTTAGTCTCTGATAAAGACGGAAATACCCTTTACTCATAAACCGAAATCCTCTCAATTCTTCAAATCCTCTCAAATTCTAAACTCAAATCCAGACAAAAATTATGGATCGGGGGAGGGGCGGCAAAGGAAAGGGACTTATGGTACGTGATTTCGACTGATTTGGATGCTTTTTATACGTATTTTTGATTCAATTTGCTATTTTTTTTAAATCCGAATCGTGGTATCGGGCAAACGAACATCATGATGTCACCTGTGGTGAGGCGTATGAACATCACGCCTCACCACAGGTGGCGGCGTGATAGCCATACGCCTCACCACAGGTGACAACGTGATGTTCATACGACATCACCTGTGGTGAGGCGTAATAGCATCATGCCCTCACCCGTGTGAGGGCGTGATGCTCATACGCCTGTGTGGGCGAAAACAGTTTTTTTTATGTTTAATTTAATTTAGTTAAAATATTTGATTTTCATTTTATTAATTTTAGTTAAATTTTTCTATTTTTAGTTTGTAATTTAAATTATTTGTATTTAGTTAGAATAATATTTTTTTAGAATATAGTTAAATAATATTTAGTTAGAATAATAAATTATTTTTTAAAAAATAATATTTAGTTAGAGGAATAATATTTGTATACAGTTTCTAATTTCATAAAATAATGTGGTCAATACGTTTAGAGGGAGAGTGTAGTCGAATAATCTATCATGTCAACAGCGAGGCAGCTAGATATGGATGCCGATGATACACCACGTCATACGAGAGCGCGTGGTGTTGATGTATCAGGCCGTAGACGGAGAACGGTTGAGACACAGCAGTTGCGGTCGGCTCAAATAGATCAGCCTGTGTTGGATCAGCCCGAGTTGGGGGGAGAGGAGGCGAATGATTCAGGAGACCGAGATCCTGGTTATGAGGTTGTCGATGAGTATTTTCAGGAGTTAATCGAGGAGCAGCGATGGCAAGGATCTCATGATGATGATGATGATGATGATGATGTGCAGCTCACGGATGGTCGATTTGCTAGTACATGTATTATTTATAGTATAATATTATTTAAAATTGAGTATTATTTTTAGTTTAGTTTAGTATTATTTAAAATTTAGTATTATTTATAGTTTAGTATTATTTAAAATTTAGTATTGTTTATAGTTTAGTATTATTTAAAATTTAGTATTATTTAAAGGGAAAAGTACAAAAATAAACCATGTGGTTACACCCATTTTCGAACAACACCTATGTGGTTTAAAAGTTTACAAAGTGAATGAATGAGATAAAGAACGCAAACCAGAGAGAGAAAAAGCAATGCAATGCAATGCAACTATGGAAATCGAGGGATTGTGGTTCTTGGGGGGAATGCGCGGCAGTGGTATGGCGGGAATGGGATAGCAGAAGGTTTGGACTGTGGGCTTTATTTTGAAAGTGTTGATGGTGGTAGCTTTATTTTAGAGAGAGAAATTAAAAGAGATGAGAGAGAAAGAAGAAAAAAAATAAGAAATTAAAGAGAGATGGAGAAGATGGTATATTTGATTTTTATTTTTTATTTTGGGGTTTTTTTTGTGATAATTAGATAATAAGGGGGTCAATTTATAAAAATAAATAAATATAAGGACAAAATTAACTCTTTTTCCTTTTCACTTTTAACATCGTTAGTCAATTTGGTATGTGTTTGCTAACGGAATGAAGTATATGGTACCACTTTGCAAACTTTTAAACCACATGTGTGTTGTTCGAAAATGGGTGTAACCACAAGGTTTATTTTTGTACTTTTCCCTAATTATAATTACATTTAATTATATTGTTAAATGTTTGATTATAATTTATATGTTAAATGTTTAGATTAATTTGATTATAATTTATATGTTAAATGTTAAATGTTGTAAATTATATTGTTGTAAATGTTAAATGTTTATGTTGTAAATGTTTATTATTGTTAAATGTTTTTGTTTATCTTTATGTTGTAAATATAATTTTAGTTAAATGTTTAGGTTGTAAATTATATTCTTTTCCAATTTAATTGTTGTAAATTGTATAGGTAAATTTAGTTGTTGAAAATTATATTTGTTTTTAATGTAATTTTGTAGACGGAACGGTCTACTATTGCGGGGAAATCTATCCCGTCATCTACTCGTCGTCTAGATATGGACGAGGAGTAGGATACACCACGGCATACGAGACATCGTGGTATTGATGTATCGGGTCGTAGGCGGAGAGGGGCTGCGACGCAGCAGGTGAGGAGGGGTCCGATTGAGGAGGCTGTATTGGATCGGTCCGAGATTCGGGGAGCGGAGGCGGCGACGGATTATCATGAGGGCCGAGATCCTGATGTTGATGTTGTGGATGACTATTTCTAGGAGGTAGCCCAGGTACATCGACAGACTGTATCTGGTGGTGATGGTGAGGGTAAGGATGGCGATGAGCAGCCGACCCATGACAGACAGCGCAGAGGTGGTCGCTTTGCGAGTACAGGTATTTTTAATTTGCATATAGTATTTTTAATTTTAGTATAGTATATTATAATTTTAGTATAGTATAGTATTATAATTTATAATTTTAGTATAGTATAGTATTTTATAATTTTAGTATAGTATTTTAAATTTTTAGTAATAGTATAGTATAATTTTAGTATAGTATTTTATAATTTTAATATAGTAATTTTAATTTTAGTATAGTATTTTTAATTTTTAGTATAGTATTTATAATTTTAGTATTATCTAAAATTTCAGGAACCAGCGAACGTTCCAAAGCTAGTGAGGACCACAGCTGGATTGTTTTTAGGCCGGTGGATGGTGGCCCTATTGATGGTTCCGTAATTCCTAGTTTTCTAGGACATGTTGCCTCACGGATGCTGGGAGGGGAGCTTCGATCGTTTCTGACATGCTACAACAGATCATTAGCATGTTAGAATTTGGGTGTGTGGCTACATGGCGCGACACCTGAGGTAAGAATAATTTAGTTTGTCAAAATTATTTTAATTATTATGTTTAACCTCAAAAAATTTGAACAATTGTATATGTGTCATTTTACAGATGAAGGATATGATCGAGAGGACTGGGTTGTCTCACCTCTCATCCACCATGTTCAGAAACCTCGACGCCCCGCTCATATCTGCGTTCGTGGAGCGGTGGCAGCCCGATACGAACTCCTTCCACATGCCGTTCGGGGAGTTGACTATTCTACTGCATGATATATGGCAGATTTTGCATATCCCGATCGACGGTCCGATGGTCTCTGAGTCATGTAGTACTGCGCGGCTGCATGCCATATGCATGATGATGTTTGGGGTGGATCGGGAGGAGTTGCTGTCGCCGCTCCGAAAATACTGGAGTGGTGGAGGTGTATTTGTTGATGTTGTACACAGACTTACCAGCGAGGGTAGGGATGACGCGACTCGGACCATGGCGTGGATGTGGCTTATGCTCGGATCCACCTTGTTTGTCGACAAGAGTGGCGATAGGATTAGGTCGTCTCATCTGGCTGAGGTTCACTGCGGTGTCAGAAGGGCAGTTGGACTGACATAGGGGTCTGCTACACTTGCCAAATTATATCGGCAGCTGGAGATAGCGAGCAGAGGAGACTGCTCTGGTATTTGCGGATGTTTGACGATACTACAGGCGTGGATATACGAGTATTTTTCGGTGTTTCGGTCGCATAGACTATCACTCAGGATCCCAGCTGACCGTCCCCGGGCATGCAGATGGGAGGTCGGGGTTCCAGGCAGGATGGCCGCCCGATTAGAGACCATACGTGCACAGTTGGACCGCATGACGGCAGCCGAGGTATTTTATAAAATTTTAGTATTAATTATAGTTTTATTTATAATTTTAGTATTAATTATATTTTTAATTTTATAATTTTGGTATAGTTTTATTTATAATTTTAGTATTAATTATATTTTTAATTTTAATTTTATAATTTTGTTATAGTTTTATTTATAATTTTGATATAGTATTTTTAATTTTAGTATAGTATTTTTAATTTTAATTTTAATTTAAGTATTATTTATAGTATATTATTATTTATTATTGAGTCTTATTTTTTGCAGGTGACGTGGTTGCCTTATGGTCCTGTCTCCAATGATAATCAGCTTTGAGTGTCCTACGCCGGTTGGATACGGTGTAGACATTGTCGAGCCGTATATGCCAGATCGAGCCTTACGTCAGGTCGGATATACTCAGCCTATCCCGGCTGAGCGTATTAGACCTGATAGAGCAGTACGGCCATGGAAGTCTTTATCGTACAGGCTCACGCATTCCTCTATCACAGTTGACGATACCTGACGGAGATTTCCATCGGCTCGGGGCATTGATCGGAGGAGTTGCCGGCCAGTTGGATACGATCTCACTGCCTGTGATCCTGTTTACATAGACTGGTACATGCGTTATTCACATCCTCATCTCCTTCATGCCGGACAGGATGGACCGGTCCAGTTTGCTTGCTCCAACAGCGAATATGTAAGTTTATTATTATTTAATATTAGTTTACATATGTTTGTTTTTTAATATTTATTATTTTTTTTTGCAGTGGGTTAGCTGGTTGTGTTGTATCACACAGCGAGCGGCTACAAACCGAACTGATGAGGAGGCTCCACTTATTAGGAGCGAGATGGATGAGTTTATGGACGCATGACGTCGGGCGAACTGAAATATGTTTGTATGAGTTTATCTATTAGAACTTATTACATTTTAACACTTTTGAGATTATATGTACTCTTTTATGTTTATTAATTTATTTTAATGTTTATGTTATTAAATTTTATTTGTAAAATGGTAATTCGAGTTAAATTCCATAATTTTTATTTCTAAAAGGTTAATCCGAGTTATTTTTTTTCCAATCACAGCCACGCGGTGAGGCGCGATTACCTCACACCTCACCATAGGTGCGGACCTGATAGCCTCACGCCTCACCGTGTGGTGAGGCGTGATTACCTCACGCCTGCGTGCCGGGAGAGGAAATTATCCTCCATTTCCCACCCTAAAGCCTCAAAGGGTATTTTCATGCTTTCACGGGGCTAGAGGTGGGAAATTGAAGCTATGTTTAACAACACCCTAAACTAATTGCTACCATAAATCGAAATATTCTACTAGGAAAATTTTAGAGTATTCTCGGAGTATTTTTTTAGAGTACTTCCGGAGTAATACTCCCTACCAATCAGTTCATGCCATATATATACATTGTTTTCTATTACACCAATCATCTTCCATGTAGTGGTAGGAAAAACGATTTTCATTGATCGGATGTATTACTCCCGAAATACTCTAAAATTTCTCCTTCTACCAATAGTCAAATATTTATAAAAATTGGAGTAAATCGCACCGGACAATGACTTATTTTGTAAAGATCATTGAACTTTATATTTTGCAATAAAATCACTAAACTTCATTTTTTCTTTTAATAAAACAATTCTAATTAATTTGTATATAGAAAGTAAAACCCATTAAAATGACGTATACGAGAAGATACGACTCTATGCACACATCATAACTATATCAATTATAAAAATGGTCTGAAAACAAATTGGTTCTAGACCATTCAGAAAATAATACATCAATAGAGGTATGAACGTTTCATCCTTTTAGTGGTTGACGACTTGTTTCCAGACCATAGTAGAATTTAACTTTTCTTAGATGTTCAAGCAACCACCTGATGAAAAATAAAACATTCTCTTATTGATGTCAAAGAAAAGGTCTCGAGCTCGCTGTTGTTGATTCCCGATGATGAACAAGTCGTCGTCATTCTCATTTCCGGCGAAAGCCAAGCAAACCTCTGATTCACTTTTCTCTGAGATTGATATCATAGCTGCAGAGGAATCCAAATCGACATCCACCGGTTTATCAGAACCTCCAAAATGAAAAACTATATTTGGTGGTCTCCAATCATTAACGTTTTCAAGGTTGTAACATGTGTCGAATAAATCCGGTTCCGACGGAGAAGCCCTCGGATATCCTGACATAATCTCCTGAAATTATGGATGATGAATCAGGTGATCATGTCATAACCATGTTATATGATATATAATTTTCATATGCTTATATATAATAAAGATAAAATATAAAATTAGTTAAATGGTTATTTGGGAGAATCATTTAAACGGTACATATAAAATCGTGTAATGTTAGCATCAATATTTTGTAGATGGACAACGAGAATTTTGTAGATGGAATAAATTCCGACTCCATTAACGACATATCCAATCCAACAGAAGTCTATTTTCCATTATTTAGATTCTATATTTTCACCACATAAGTTCCACCGGCGTCCACGCGGGATTAAAAGTTAGTGCTAAATTTGCATGATTACATGTATAGAGCTTAAGTTTCTTCTCACTTGATAATCATATGACTAAATTTGTATTATGTGGCGCAAACATGGAACTAAATTAATAGAAACTTGACTTTGTTACATCTTCCAATTTAGTGTTATAAAAGTGCATAATTTTGTACGTGAATTATCTCATATCCATAGTTCAATTCATACCTTATCCCTATATAACATGTGTACCACAAAAATCAGTACTATCAGTACATTTCACTAATGGAAATTGACGTATCAAATGATTATATTGTTAGTTATATGTCAATTTTTATTAAGGGATTTTTGAATTACATCATTTGGCAAACGTTACGTATTCAAAATTATAGTATTTTATATATGAAAACTAAATTAGATCTTCCCAAAAAAATGTTCTCAGATCCGGATTCGACCCGCTGGATCGGGAACCAGCTAGGTCTCCAATCTGGGCCTTGTGGGTTTATTAATTTTCAATAACCTGATAACGATCGAGGTCGATCCAGAGACAGTAGGTCCAACCAAGACTCGGGTTGACACCGGTTTCTAATTTTTTTTCAATTAGGAAAATATAAATAAAAAGGTAAAAAAAAAAAATCATTACTTTTGGAAAATTTTGGATTTTAAGTTTCATTACCTAAATATAAAAAGCTTAACTTTGAAATATTGATAGTTTGATTCGAAAATTGTTGTAATTAAACCTAAACATGATGGAGATGAATCTGTAGAACTTATTGGGTTTTAATTGAAAAACCAATTCAAATTTTCAAGTGATGTATAAAAGGCATGCTTAACCATAAAGTCATTAAAACAGACGTTTTAGGCCTCATATTTTTTAGGAAAAATTACACTGAAATTCATATTCTAAAAACTATTTACAACTATATCAAATCATAATTTTGAATTATTTCAAAATAATAAATCAGTACTTTTAATATATTTTAAAGATTAAAATTTATAAAGTAGAAGTCTCAAATATATTTTCTAGAGTTTATTATTTATAAATTGGAGCCTAAATTTTTTAAATTATAGTGTAAAATCATAATATATAGAAGAAAATGACATATTAAAAATTAAGTTTGGTGATATGACTTAGTTGTAATTTTTGTACTTAATTATGATATCATGTATCTGACCCTATTTTTTAAGGCCCCAATCTTTTTCAATTAAAATAGATTTGTAATTTATAAAATAATCAACACATAAATAACTCAAAATTATAACTTACTATATAATAAATATTAACATATAAATAAATAAAAAATTTAATTTTATGTAACTATTATAAATTAGGCATAATACCCATTTGGCTCCTTAAACTAAGGCTTCACATTTAATTAGGACCCCAAACTATCAAAATCATCAATCAGGCCCCTGAACTAAACAAAAATTACCAATTGAGTCCTCATTTTAAACAAAAACCACCAATTGAGGCCTCATCGAAAATCATTCAGTTGAACAGTTTCAAACCATCTTCCTCAAACTTATTTTGAACCAACACAGAGATAATTACAGTCTATATCAAATAGTCAAATTTTCTGATTTTAAGATAGGATATGGACTCAATTGATGATTTTTGCTTAATTCAGGAATATGATTAATGATTATAATAGTTCAGAGTCCTAATTGACTCTGCAACTTTAGTTTGAGGACCCAAATAAGTAATGTCTATAAATTATTTAGCATTTTAGCTTTCTATAAAATTTTTTTTATTATTATATAATAATACAACATCCATAATAAAAGAGCACTTGTTAGACAAAATTAATAATGAAAATTTAATTCAGGAATTTAGATCAAAGAAATCTAGAAGAATAAATTATACACCTTAAAAAAAACACTAAAAGCTTTGATCTAATTAAATAATTAACTTAGGTCTCTCTAGATCTAAAGTCCGCCCTGAATATATACCTAGTTTATGATTTTAATTTAACAATACATTTTATTTATTTATTATGTCATTCGATTTGCGAATCCAGATCATTTGGTTCAGACCATTTGGTTGAACCAAATGATCCATAATCCAACTATAAATTCAGTTTAGGATAAATTATATCCATGGCTATTGGATTTTATTTATTTTCACAGACTGGCCACTGACTTCAAAATTTAATATAAAATTCACTAAACTTTACATTTTTGTTACATGTGGCCACTAAACTTTAACTAACTCCTCAAAATAATCATTAACGATCTCAAAATAAAAATATTCAAGAATTAAAGTTGTCCTGAACGACATTTACCATGAAACAACATTTTTTATTTTCCAAAATAACCATTTTGGAGCTTTCTCTGTCTAAAAATCTATTCTCTCTCCTAACCAAACAACACCTAAATGACCTCAAAATGGAATTTTTTTCAAGAATTAAAGTTGTTTAGAATATCATTAATAAAATATTTAATTTTGAGTCCGTCAACGGTCGTTTTGAGACGTTGAGTGGTCACGGATGTAACAAAATGTAAAGTTCAGTGAATTTTATGTTACATTTTGAAATTCAGTGGTCATACCATGAAAATTGGTAAAGTTCAGTGCCATGGATTTAATTTACCCATTCGGTTTATTATCTGATCCCATTACGGCAATAGTGAAAAAAAACTTAGATATTTTAAGGGATTAGGTACTAAAATAGGTTTATGGTTTTTGAGAAAGTATACAAAATAGCACCAATATAGACTTAACGTTTAAAAAGTACCAATTTAAACCTCGATAACGGAACACGACATGTCATTTATATTACTCTGTTAAATTCTATAAATTCTATGTAGAGAAAGAAATCATAACTTAATAAAGTAATATGAACGTTCTGTTATCGAAGCCTAAGTGAGTACCATTTTTTAAACATTAAACCTATATTGATACTATTGTGTATGTGAAGACTAAATTAATACTTCTACAAAAACTCTAGACATATTTTAGTACCTTATTCCGTATTTTAATAACTCAGTGGATTGTTAAATACCGCCCCCCAAATTACTTATCACTGTCTCCATTTGGACTTTTTTGCCTTTTTCATAATTTTGATCAAAAACTGAAAGTTCTCTCTCCAAAATCATAAACCTCAACAACAATAATTGAAATTATGAAAATAATTTATGTGTGACAACCCGAACACTGGAAATGAATGATTACAAGTCGAAAACATTAAAATTTACTTTTTTTTATCAAAGAACTCATGGAAATAATATATATTTTTATGACGATTTTCTATTTTTCGTTACAACAAATTGGAGAATTTTGCATTTTTCGTCATAAAAAAATTAAACGATTTAATATTATTCGTCACTAAAATTTTTACGATTTTGCACCGGCCAAAATTTGGCCTAAACGGATGCCGCATCCATTTGGCCATGGCACGGATGCCGCATCCATTCGACCATGGTGGGAACGGATGCGGTATCCGTTCGGCCCATGGTAGAAACGGATGCGGAATCTATTCAGCCCATGGCGGGAACCGATGCCATGTTCGAACGGACGCCACATCCGTTTCCACCATGGGCCGAATAGATGCGGCACCTGTTTAGGCCAAATTTTGGCCGATTCTCCCAAAAAAAAATCAGTTTTGAAAAAATTATGTAAAGGGTAAAATTGTCCAATTTGGGACGGTGATAAATAATTTGGAACGGTAACAAAAACCCGTGACTTATCATATAGTCATACCTGAAATGCAGATCTAAGAGCTGAATACAAGGAAGGAGGGAGGCGGGAAATGATGGTTCCTGAGTCCATTATAGCTCGAACAGACGATGAATTCGAAGGAGCATACGAAGCCATTTCAAGTCTTTTTCCCCCAATTGTTATTCCGGTAACGGAAACATAATAATTGGTGAGTCCAATTAGATCCGGCGCCGGTTCAATCGGAATGAATTTTGTGGTATCCGGTTGGCAAGTTTCAAATGCCTGAATTCCAAACACAATATAACCAGAAGAAGTTTCCGAAATCGGAAGACAATAACAGAACGTACTAAGCAAATTTATATCAGTCTGAGCAAGCAAAGAATCTTTCCCTCTTCCGACGCCTAGTAATCCACTTGCTCCTTCAAAATCGCCGGTGATTTTCTCGGCACAAGCGAAGAAAAAATTGGGGATCTGAAGGGAAATTATGGTGATTGTGTCTTTAACGAAATAGCCGGTGAAAGAGGAACCGTCGTTGTAAGATTTGGTGGAATTGCAGTCGGGAGTGCAGATGAGGTTATTTGATAGAGTTGAAGATGAAGATGGATCGAAAAAGGCTTGGTTATTGCAATCTGTGCCGGTGCCGGTGTCGCCGCACGGTTGGCAGTTTATCCATGTTAAATCGCTCCCGGTGTCGAAAAGTAAGGTGAAATCGTGTGCCGGTGTGCCGAAACCGACGGTGACTAGAAAGTTGCCGTTAGGTCCTGATTTTAGAGGTAGATGTATCCCTTCTCCATATTCACCGATCTTCTTTTCCACTGCTTAACATGAAACATATTTAGAATTTATAATTTATAACTTAAAGCCCTGTTTGGTAAAGTGCGTTTTGGGATAAAAAGAGCGGTTTTGACCGACTTTAGCGGTTTGACCATTGAAACTGCTGATTGAAGTGTTTGGTGGAAAAAGGTTTGGAAGAGAGTTTTGGGATGAAAACGCTAATTTAGAAAAAGCTCCTACCTGAATTATTTTATATATATTTTTATGTATTAGAAAAAAGAAATGCCTTATTCGTCTTTTTGCACAAACCGCTATTATCAATCAGCTAACTTTTACCAAACAGGTCTACACAAACAGCTAGTCAAATCAGCTAATGTAATCAGCTAACAGCTAACGGCTAATGTAATCAGCTAACAGCTAACAGCTAATTCCCAAACAGGGCCAAAATCTAAGTTTTTATTTTAAAGTTTTATACTTGGCTTAATACATCATTTGTCCATCTTTTCATCCGAACTTTTAGAGTATCCTGATAGTCCTTTCAATTTGCATAAAATATTCAGTTAACCCCCCTGAATTTGGGTAAAATGTAATCAATTGAAATCGATCACAAAAAAACAAAATAAGTTAAATACGGAAGATACATATTCCACGGATCTTAGAATGTTATTACGTAATTCAAAAATAAATTAAAAAGGAAGTTATTACTTGCCGAACTATAAAACTTATCAACTCTAATATTAGAACTGCATACCCCGATTTTGGTCGTTTTACTTTTTTTAAGGTTCGTGCAATATATCTTCTGCATTTAACTTATTTTTTTACAACCAGTGATCAATTGATTACATTTTGCGCAAGTTTAGAGGCTAACTGAATATTATATGCAAGTTGAGGAGGCTATCGAAACACTTTGAAAGTTCAGGGAACCAATCAAGTTTTTTGAACAAGTTCAGAGAAGACAAGCGATGTATTAAGCCTTTATACTTTAAAATCTAAAATTTTATTTAATTAATTAATTAATTATAGAATATTGATATTTTATTTACATAGTAATATTTACATGGATTCTAATGGATGAATTTGGTCAGTCATAATTAAATTTAGACTTATTAAAATTCTGATTTTTTTATTGATTTTGTTAAATTTGGCTGATAACGAACTCAAAATGAAAAGTTGCAAGAATTAAATGATATTTTAAACAACTTTAATTCTTCAACCTTTTAGGTTTAAAGTCGTTTAGGTTTTTTTTATGAGAGAGAAATTTAATGTTTAAAGAGAGAACTCCAAAAATAATGATTTTGGAAAATTAAAAATGTGTTTCCATAGTAAATAGGATACTAAATAACTTTAATTCTTGAAATTTTTTATTTTGAGGTCGTTATTGGCCAAATTTGGCAAGGTTCATAAAAAAATGAAAATTTTGCAAACCACATTGTTGCATTTGTAACAAAAAATTTCACGGATACTCATTTGAAAATCCATAAAACCATATGACATCTATTTATAATTAACCCTAGTATAATATATCCAAATTTTAAAACTACATTAAAAAAAATATTATTTAGAATTTGAGCAATCGGATTCCCGCTAGGACTAGGGTAGGGGTGAGCATAACCGAATCGAAAACCCAAAAACCGAAAAAACCGGACCGAAAAAATCGGACCAAACCGGATCGAAGCATATTTTGGTTTGGTTCGGTCCTAATTTTTAAGCTAGTTTGATTTTCGATTCGGTTAGGTTCGGTTTGATCCGGTCCAAAACCAATTAAAACCAAACCGAAATACAATATGTACTACTTTTAGTTTTAAGGTTTTAAATTAATTAACTAATTATATAGAGAAAAGAAAAAACAATTAAATATGTAATTTTTCCTCTCTATTAATTATATATACAAAAGAAAAACTAATTAAATGATTATTGTCTTTATACAATTGTTTAGTTAGTCAAAGCACAAGTAGTTATAGGTTTCTAGTACTTTGTTTGGTCCAAACATGAACCAAACCGGACCGGACCGAAATAATTCGGTTCGATCCTGACCAAATCGAATTATAATTTGGTTTGATTTAATTCTAAAAGATAAAAGTAATTTGGTTCGGTCCAATTCGATTTGGTTCGATTTTTGAACTGAACCGGACCATGTTCACCCCTAGACTAGGGATGTAATGATTTCCCCCCTATTTTATCAATAAGGAGTGGGTTGGAGATGTGGGATGGGAAAATAGTCCTCATCTCCATCGTGCCTCGTTTGCTATCCGGGCCATCGGAAATCACTCCTCTCAAAGTGAATTTCGGTAACCGAGACTGCAACCATCCCTCGCTCCGCGGCATATAACATCAAAACTTATGCAAATTAAGGGGGTGTTTGGGTACTCCTTTTCGTGCTTCTATTTCCCTTTTTAGTTCGAAATGGAGAGTTTTAAGTGTTTGGTTAGTGACATTTCTGTTTGCCTTTTACACTTGAAAATCAGCATTAGGTGTTTGGTTAGTCGCATCCTGTTTACTTTTTACAACTGAAAAGCAGTTTTTTACAAAAACAGAGAATGTCTGCATTTTGGTAAAGCATCATTTTCCAACAGCAAACGACAAATCGTAACAGCAAATAACAACTAGCAACAGCAAACAGTAACAACAAACAACAAACCGTAACAGCAAACAGCAAACGGTAGGTAAAACAAACGGGTCATAAGGTGAAATTTATAGCATTTGAGAAGATAAAAGTGAGAGTACCATGAATTTGATGCCTTGCTCCATGAACACTTGCAGAATAGTAAAGAAGATAGCAAAAGAATAGTAGAGAAGATAAACAAGAATTAGCCATTCAAATAATCATATAATAGAGAATAGAAGATTTTTATATGATTTTGGCCATATAATGACTCCAAAGACTTCAACTTCGGTCAATACTCAATACAGTCCACAAGAGAAATGATAGAAAAGTCTGCGTTTTTAGAGAAATGATAAACTATTAATTGTAGCTATTCGGTGGTTTGGCCGATTTGCAGAGTGGTACCTGTTGTATTTTTTTTACAAACGCAATTCTATGGGTTGCAAAATTTAGTATTTGAGTTCACTTTGTCAGAATTTGGTCGATAACGATCTCGAAATGAAAATTTTCAAGAGTTAAATGATATTTTAAGCAACTTTAATTCTTCAACCTTTTAGGTTTGAGGTCATTTAGGTGTTATTTTTAGGGTAATTAATTTATTAGTCCATATATTTTGACAAAACACATTGTTTGGTTTCTGTATTTTTAAAAATACATGGTAAGGTCCCTAACCTTTTTCTCAGTGAATTGTTTAGTCATTCCGTCTGTTTGTTAGATTTTTTACCGTTTATGAATTTGGAAATGACTAAATTACCCTTTACTATTTACCTTCAAATTTCAGAAGAGGAAATCCAATTTAGAAGAAGAAGCTCTTTGTATGGAAAACAAGAAAAAGAACAAACCCAATGTTTACGAATTTGAGCAATTAAGAAGAAAATCAAGAAGAAGAACACTCAAAGTTGATTTCAAATGCAACAGAGTTTAAAGGAAAGGAAAATAAAAGAAAAGAAAAACGCAAATCCAAATTTACTAACAAAATCTTCATGAGAGTCTAATGGTAGAGACTAAACAGTTCACCGAGGAAAACGTTAGGGACTAAACAGTTCATTGAGAAAAATGTTAGGGACTTTACCGTGTTTTTTTGAAAATACAGAGACTAAACGGTGTGTTTTGTCAAAATACAGCGACTAATAAATTAATTATCTTTATTTTTAGTAAGAGAGAAAGATAATGTTTAGAGAAAGAAAATTCTAAAAATGATGTTTTTGAAAAATAAAAAATATGGTTCCATAGTAAATATGATACTAAACAACGTTAATTCTTGAAATTTTTCATTTTGAGGTCGTTATCGTGCAAATTTGACAAAGTAAAAAAAAAACATGTAAAAATTTGCGACTACAAAGTTGTGTTTGAAAAAACAATACCACAGGTATCGGTCTGCAAATCGGCCAAACCACATAGTAGTTATTTATAATTAATCCTTAATTGCAGGGTTAATTTAAAATAAAACCATATGGTTTCACTTTTTTTTTTTTTTTTTCAGATCATTAAATTTGTGGTTAGAAAATTTTTTCATTTTTCTAAATTTGGTTGATAATGACTTCAAAATCAAAATTTTCAAAAATTAAATAATATTTTAAGAAATGTTAATGCTTCAACATTTTAGGTTTTGGATCATTTATGTGTTTTTTTATAAGAGAGAAAATTAATGTTTAGAGAGAGAAAACTCCAAAATTGATGATTTTGAAAAATAAAAATTATAGTTTCATAGTAAATATGATACTACCTCCGTTTCATATTACATGACTTTCTAGAGATATTTTTTTGTTTCATATTATATGACACTTTGTATGATCAGTACACGTTAAGTCGTCTTTTTTTCTGCTATAAAACGCGGTTTTACGAAAATTAATTAGAATAATGGACTTATTATAGAATAAAGGCTTAAAACACTTTTTGGCCCCTGACCTATCCAAAATTTGTGCATTTGGCCCCTGACTTATTATTTGGTCATATTTGGCCCCTAACCTATCAAATTAGATAAAATCTAACCCATATTGAATGAAAAATTAACTCTGTTGCAAAATTAAAGGCAGTAACCAATACAAAAATGACACATGATACATAAATAAAATTAATTTTCACTTTATCGGAACACTAGAGAAAGTTTTTAGGATTTTTTTAGTAGGTAAAATAGTTACTGTTGTCATCTCCAGTTGAAAATTAATTTTATTTATGTGTCATGTGTCGTTTTTGTATTGGTGACTGCTGTTAATTTTCTAACAAAGTTAATTTTCCATTCAATATGGGTTGAATTTTGTCTAATTTGATAGGTCAGGAGCCAAATATGATGAAATAATAGGTCAGAGGCCAAATGCACAAATTTTGGATAGGTCAGGGGTCAAAAAGTGTTTTAAGCCTAGAATAAATAAATATTAGAATCAATAAATAAGGGGCAACAATGTCTTTTTTACAATATCCTTAATTTCTATACAACTCTTTAAAAAGTCATATAATATGAAACAAACAACTTTAATTTTTGAAAGTTTTCATTTTGAAGTCGTTATCGGTCAATTTGGAAAAATGAAAATTTTACCAACCATAAATACCAATCTGCAAAAAAAAAAAAAAAGCGAAATCGCATGACATTTATTTGAAATTAACCCTTAACTGTATTGTGTCCCTCTCTAAATTGTATTATCGTATTAAAACTCGTTATATGTATTGATAATTCAGTTTTAATTATTTTCCTTCTTTACTAGAACAAATTTCTGAATGGTTCGGGTCTAAATAGACATAGTAACTAGTGTTGTCAGATCCGAACCAGTTATAATCTGAGCAGAAACCAATTTAGGTCATGCTGAGTTTATAAATCCTCAAAAACCCATCAAAAATTGAGGTCAGCTCGAGACTCGACGGTCCAACCATAACCTGGAGTGAACCGGTTTTTATGTTTATTTTAAAAATAATAATTAAACAAAGGTGTTAGAAGTATTTTCAGAACCCTTCAATAAATTACTTGCAAAAGAGAACAGACGGTCAGAGGGGCTGGATCTGACAAACTCGCTCTGATGCCTAAGTAAGTAAACGATTTTTTAGAATTAAAGGAAATGAGCACTTGTATACAGGGCCGGCTGTTAGGGGAAGCCGCAAAGGGCCTCACGGGGGTCCTCTTTTGTAAATTTAGTAATTATTAAGATTTTATAGTTAAATAGTATAAAGACTTAGATTTATAACAAAAGCTAGTGCTAGACAAGATTTTATAGTTAAATAGTATAAAGACTTAGATTTATAACAAAAGCTAGTGCTAGACTGAATGGTAAAGACATTGTGTTTGTGTTTGTAAGGGTGTGGGTTCAATTTCTTAGATTGACATTTTTTTATTCACATTTTTTTTCCTCTTATTTTTTCTTTCAACCAAGAAATGCTGACCTAAGGAATCGAACCCTCACCCTTACAAATACAAACAGAATGTCTTTACCATGCAATCTAGCACTAGCTTTTGTTATAAATCTAAGTCTATATACTATTTAACCATAAAATCTTAATAATTACCAAATTTGAAACAAATTCCGATTAGAAGCCCCATAAATCGGAGGCCCTAGGCAGCCGCCTATGCGGCCTCCCCTAATAGCCGGCCTTGGAGACGCTCCTGCTTGTATATATAGTGACGTTAACGTACCTTTAGTATTTGTCTATCTATTCTATTTATAATACTTTTGCCGAGACCCTCCTATTCTAGGAATCCTTCATTCATTGCGAATCTTTCTGTTCAATTATTAGGTTTCGATTCAATTACCGGGTTTTGATCAATTTTGCTCACCCCTAAATCTAAAGTTCCGTTAATTAACGACACGACCATGCGAGAGATAAAATTAATTTAGACCGATAATACAATAATAAAAATATTTTATCTCTTATTCCTTATATATTTATATTTATGTGGAAGTCAATAATTTTTTTAGCAAGTTCCCGAAATTCACTCCATGATCTATTCTATGGATTGCAACTTTCCCAACTTGACTCCATGACCTATTCTACACGTTATTACAATCAAATGCCCAAACACAGTCCTTGCTGGTCTCTTATTCATAGCAGTACTGTTCTGTTAAATTCAGGTATCGCTAGACCTGTTCAGAGGCTCGGAGGCTCAGGTACCTGTCCAGATCTGTATCCTTTGACCCAGTTTGGACATGAAAATTTATCTTTAGGTCCAGCTTGGTTCAAGTCCACTAAAACCCGTCTCTTTTTTGGACGGATTGGAGATTTATGAAAATAGCACGGATTGGCTCGGCCCATCTATTAATATCAATTAATAAATTTATATATTTATACATTTAAATTTTTATTATTAAAAATTATATATATATTTAGATGGGTTTATATGGGCTAGGTTTATGATTTGATTTTTAAACTCGAGTCCGCCTAAATTAACAACATACTAGGCTGGCTTGGGTTGAGCATTTTTAGCTAAAAGCCTGCTGGTCCGGCCCATGAATAGGTCTAGGTAACACCGGTCCTGGCCATAGACCAGGAGTGCGGCCACCCAGAACCAAAACCAAAAGAGGTCAATTTTTTTAACTATATATATAATAAAAAACTTTACTATAAATGTAGTTATAATACTCATCCGGGTCTAAAAGGAGATCAAATAATATGATATCTATATCTATCTATATCTATACTATATACTAAATCTGTAGTCGGATTTGCCACGTGTCATAATAATACTGTTTTTTGGCTGATGTGTCGAACTGATAGAATCTTCCCTTATTATTTTAAAGCAAAAGTTCTTTTCCTTAAATATTTGTTAATTCAAACGTTTTCTCTCACGTTCTTTCATCGTTTGCGTAGCTAACCGCTCCTCTCTAGATGGTTTTCATCTCCTTCTTAGGTAACTGATTCTTTCTTCCTCTTCATATGGTTCTTTCTCCGTGTATTCAATTTCAGACCGATTCTCACGGGTGAGTTTGCTTCTTATCTATCGTCCTTGCTATCTCTCTTACTTTTTCCATTTATTTCGTTTTCCTTATGGATTCTTATTGTTCATCTCAAATTCAAATTCATCAATCCTCCATCAGAAAGGACTTTCGGAGCAGTTGTTTAGTTTTATGTTTACATCATCTTTTTGAGATTTCTAATTGAGATTAGCAATGAGTATACAATAACGTCAAGCGGTCGAAATTCGCAATTGAGAATCTACATATAGTTAGAACTTGCAATGTGTTTTTTTCTTATAACTTTTGCTTAAATTTAATGTTATAAGTTAATCCTAAGCTCCTGCAAGCTTAAGCTATATACCTTTTTATAATTGCAGAGATTTGAATTGTAAGTTGTAATGTAGCACTAATGTCGTTATGATATTTTGTATTTAATTATGTGTGTCTTAAAATTCTTTAATTTATTTATACAAACATTAAATCAATTTAGAGTATATCCATATCCGAAAGGATTTGTTTTACTCTATTGCTATATTCATGTGAAAGTACAAAAATAAAAATATATTCTATCTAAAAATATATTATGTCTATCTGCATATTAAAAAAAAAATAACAAATTGTTGCTTTTCTTTTTGCAGGATTGCGTTCAAGTCCACAAGGTGGTGAAAAGCAATAGTGGTGAAAAAATATAGTAGCTAAGAACTAACAAAAAAAAAAAAAAAAAATACTGATGCTATTTTTTTAAGAAAAAAAATATACTAAAAATTAAAAATAAAATAATTTTTATTATGTAAAAGTTTCTATTTTAAAAATATTAAATAATAGAAATCTAATCAAATTTGGATTAGCAGAAAGTTTAGCCTCCTTTTTATTAAATAATACTCTTAACTTAACTAATTAATAAATATATCGATTTCATAAGAAAATAAAAATAAATATATTGTGCTATTATAAAAAAAAACGTGCGAAGCACGGGCGGCGATCTAGTTATACTCTAAATCGGTAGATAGATTGCTGATGTGGCAGTTTCTCACAGTATCAAATTGTTGATGTGGCTTTTTGTCAATTTTTTTTTTTTTTGCTTTTACTTTATGGTCTCTCCACGTTCTGATAACTGCTCCACTCTCCCACTCATCTTTTTTTTTGCATAAACTGGTCTCTCTTTGTAGTGAATTGTTCTTCATTTTCATTTTGCACTGTTTGTATGGTAGGAGTCAGATATGTATACGACCTATGTAGGAGATAAATAATTAAGTGCTAAAAAAATAAATACTGAATTTTAAGTGTTGAATATTATAAGTGCTGAAAATATTGAATGATTTAATTTTTATAAAAATATTAGTTGATAATGTTTAACTTAAAATGTTAAGTTAAATATTTTGACTTATCAAAATAAGTGGTTTTTAACTTAATTAACTAATTTAAGTGGTAGAGAAACAACCGTTATCAAACATTTTAATTTAAGCAATTAAGTGGTTTGTCAAACAAGGCCTAAGTCAATCAGAGGACAATAGATAAAAGGCCTAATGCTTCCCCAGCCCCCTTAACTTGTCCAAATTGGTCATTTTACCTCCTCAACTCATCGAATATTCTATTTACCCCCTTAACTCCATAAAAGTGGTATTTTTCACCCCCTCAACTTGTCCATTTATTCCTCCAACTCATAAAATGTTCTATTTACCCCCTTAACTCCATAAATGTGGTATTTTTCACCCCTTACAATCTGTTATCGAAGCCTAAATTGATAACTGTTTTTAAATGTTAAACCTATATTTATGCTATTTTGTAAGTGGAACCTAAATTGATAATTCCCCAAAAATCGTAGGCCTATTTTGGTACATTATCCCTACATATAATGTATTTAACTTGTTTATATTAATGTTCTTGTTAGTTGTATTTTTTATTCGTTCTTTCTCTTTTCAACTTTTTTTACTACTATAAAGGGATAAGAAATACCATTTTTATGGAGTTAAGAATGTAAATAAGATCATAAGTGGTGAGAAATACCACTTTTATGGAGTTAAGGGGGTAAATAAGATATTCGATGAGTTGAGAAAGTGTAAAATGACAAATTTGGACAGGTTAATGGGGTGAGAAATACCATTTTTATGGAGTTAATGGGGTAAATAGGACATTCGATGAGTTGAAGGGGTAAAATGATCAATTTAGACAAGCTAAGGGGGCTGGAGAAGCATTAAGCCTAGATAAAAAAATTACTTTATCAATTTGTGGCTTCTGTTCTTTCCTTATTGTTACACCTGCTAATACAGAAGTTGCTAAAGAAAGTTACATTTTTCTTATGTTAAAATGTATACTTTATTTGAATTGATTTAAAAAAAAAAAAACTGATTTTTAATTAATTATAGATGATGTAATTGTAGAAACATAGCAAATCCTTCCAATTCTCTTCAATATTTTATTAATTCAATATCAATAAGCTAGAGAAAGTATCCACTGTTACATTCTGATCTGGATAACTCTTCTTGAAAACATTGTGGTGGTTTTTATATAAATTTCCATTGTTACATTCTGATCTGGATACATTTTTCATTGTGGTGGTTATAGATTGAATATTGCTGGGCAAGACTGAAAACTTCGATTAATTAATGGTTGCTGCAGCTGAAGAGAGGGATGCTGTTGATGGTGAAGAATAAAGTTGAAGTGGGGCTGATTGAACCTGTTTTCATGAAGCATGACCCTTCTTTAGCAAAAGAGGTTATTGGTATAGTGAAATTAGATACAAGAGCTCATAACCATTTCACTGTAGCTATATTATTGTCTGTTGCAAGGGTTAGGACGTTCAGTGACAACTCCATAGGCTCTCGATTACAGGTTTTCAAGGCAAGGTGCAATACATCGCATATGTTTGCTAAATACTACTTTAATAACGATAATATCGATTGTAGAATAATTTATCAATGCTTTTCAATGGAATTGAATGATTCTCATGTGTTGTTAATGTGTTCAATTCAAATTATTGCTAATTGGATGGTTGATTTTGAGTTATTTTAATTGTTTGTATGAATGGAAAATCATTTTAAATGTTGATTTTAGGTCGGCGGAATGTTGAGTGGTTGCTTGCACCTACATTCTTTATTGAAAAAAACCAGTCATCAATATGCAAATTAGGAAAACCACATACTTCTTTTTAAATTAACTCTAATTTAAATGAAATATAGGAAATGAGTAATTGTGGAATTCATTCATTTTGGTCTTGATTTTTTTTTTTTTTTTTTTGTGTGTATATTTAAATTCATCCATTGTCCTTGATTCTAAAATGACTTGAATTGGTGTATACTTTCCATCCCAAAATAATAATAATAATAATAATAAACTATTAAAAAGAAACTTTCCTTTTTAAAGAAAATTTACCGTGCAAAGCACAGGTGTAGAGCTAGTTTTAGGTCTGAATGGATTTAAATTTTTATTTTAAACTTTTAAAGTACAATTTATTTATTTATTAAGAGCCTCTCACGTAGAGCCCATAAAATGTCAAAACCGACTTTAGGTATGTGTTATATTGTATATTTCGTCGATCAACAAGCTAATTATGATGCTCATTGTTTAGCTCGAACGGCTCGTTTTTATGCTAATCCTACTTTTCGTCAACAAGCCTAATACATTTTTTGCTGCCATTGTAGTTAGTCTAAAACTTAAATTGCTCTTTCTTAACTTTCAAAAGGTTAATGTGATTCCATATTTTTGTCGAATGTATTTAATAACTCTTTAATTCTTAATAGAATTTGTTGGATGCAGAAAATATAAGACACGCTCTGTTAAATGTAAAAAAATGACAACTAGATAAATGAGTTAATTTCAAATAAAACTCATGTGGTTTCATATTTTTGCATATCGATATGCATGTTTTTTTTACAAAACAAATTTTGTGGTGCATCGTCAGCTATTTTTGGTTTATTTTACCAAATTTAACCGATAATAACCTTAAAATGAAAATTTTCAATAACTGTAAACCAAATTTATATGTTATGCTTCATAAATTGTATTGTGATGTTAGAAATAAACATTCTTATCTAGACTAACAGCTAAATACAATTTATTATAGAGGATGAATTTGAAGGAACATAGGAAGCCATTTCAAGTATTTTTTCCCCCAATTGTTATTCCGGTAACAGAAATATAATAATCGGCGAGTCCAATTTGATCCGGCATCAGCTCAATCGGAAAGAATTTTGTGGTCTCGATTGGCAAGTTTCAAATGCTTGAAGTCCAATTTGATCTGGCGTTGGTTTGGTTCGATCAGGATGAAAGCAATCGATGACTTTTTTTTTTTAAATGGAACTATTCCGAAATAATAATTAATTATCACGTCATGTATTTTAAAGTTTAGAATTTTCAAGGGTTAATATACATATTTGCCCTTGTATTATCACGGATAAACAGATATACTCGTATATCAAATAAACCCACAAAAGTACCCCTAAGTTTTTTAAAAACAAACAATTATATCCTAATCTAACAGAAACAAACAATTATACCCTAATCTAACGGAATGCCGTGAAATGTGGGGTTATTGCTGTTTATTCATATATTCTTCTCTTCCTAACCCAATATTAGATATCCTTTACCCAATAATAAATTCATTTCTCTGGGGAAGAGAAAGCTGTGAGAATGAGAAAAACTGGTTTGGTTTAGGGATTTGGTGAATTTTTGTGGGTTTTGCATTTTCTGAGAAGATGATGATAAAATCCAAACTACTCTTCTACTACTAGTTATCAAATTCAATGCTTGCATAACCATTTTCTCTCTTTTTTATTTTTCCTTCTAATTTGCACTCTGTTTGATGTGGAGCTTCTGTTTCCAGTGTTTTTGCGGAGTTCCTCTCTTTTCGTGGATTTTCCCAGCAGCCAAACAGAATTTGATTGATAAATTAGGAACTCTGTGCATCAATCTTCATATCTGTGTTCTGATTTTGTTTGGGATTGGTTGGTGTAGAAGGAAGAGATGGTGGTCTGGGAAAGAGTTTGCCTAATTTGCGAGAGGAAGAGAAAAGGATACAACAATAACCCCACACTTCACGGCGGCTTATACCACATCCAAATTTTGTTAGATTAGGGTATAATTGTTTGTTTTTGAAAAATTTAGGGGTATTTTTGTGAATTTATTTGATTCAAGGACATATCTGTTTTTCCGTGATAATATAGGGGCAAATATGTGTATTAACCCAATTTTCAATTTGAAATTTAAGATTTATACTTTAAAGTCTAAAATTTTATGATGCATGAGTGCTTATTAAGCTTGAAGTGTGTCCAACATGAATCTTTCCTATTATGTATTGAAATTCTACTAATTAGTAAATTTTTAGAATTGAAATTCTTGGTAACTTAATGTTAAGGAATCAATTAATTTTTACTATATATTATTATATTATATATTACTATATCACCCCGAATCATTTCGGGACTAAGGCTTTGTTGTTGTTGTATTACTATATCATGATTTATACTATATATTATTATATTATAAATTAATTTCCTTCACTCTAGTATTGGACTTCATAAATGATACTCTATTTCATATTACATCTCATTTTAGAGAATTGCATAGAAATTAAAGATATTAGAGAAAAGACACTGTCACCCTTTATTTATTGATTCCACTATTTATTTATTCTATAATAAATCCATTATTCTAATTAATTTTCATAAACTCACGTTTTATAGTAGAAAAAAAGATGACTTAAAGGTGTATTGATCATATAAAATGACATGTATAATAAAACAAAAAAGAATCTTTAGAAAGACATGTAATATGAAACGGAAATAGTAAATCATAAGAAGTTTATATGATTTGGGCCAGACTTGGGTCAATACTCAATATGGTAAATTACACCATAGCTACTGAATTTACTCATTTTCATATTGAGAATATTAATCTTCAAAATGTAACATAAAAGTTACTTTATGTTACTCAAATTTATACTTTCTAATATTATAGCTTTTAAATTTTAATTAATGTCTCAAAATAACCTTTAACAATCTCAAAATAAAATAAAAAATCAAAAACTAATTATATTCTAAGCAACTTTAATTCTTCAAAAATTTCATTTTGCAGATATTCGGGTATTGTTTGGTTAGGAGAGAGAATGAACTTTTAGAGAAAGCAAGCTCTGAAAATGCTGATTTTGAAAAATAAAAAAATGTGGTTTCATGGTAAATGTCGTCCTAAACAATTTTAATTATTCAACATTTTCCTTTTGAGTTCGTTAACAATCATTTTGAAGCGTTAGTTAAAATTTAATGGTCACAATAGTAGAAAGTAGGCTTAATATATCATTTGCCCCCTGAACTTGTCCAAAAATCTTCATTGGCCCCATAAACTTTCAAAATATCCCGATAGCCCTTTCAACTTGCATAAAATGTTCAGTTAACCCCTTGAACTTGCGCAAAATGTAATCAATTGATCGCTCAGTTTCAAAAAAGTAAGTTAAATGCGGAAGATATATTGCACGAGTCCTAAAAAAAGTAAAACAACCAAAATCGGGGTATACAGTTCTAATATTAGAGAAGACAAGTTTTATAGTTCAACAAGTAATAACTTCATTTTTAATCTATTTTTGAATTATGTAATAACATTCTAAGATGTGTGGAATACATCTTCCGCATTTAACTTACTTTTTTGTGACCGAGTGATCAATTGATTACATTTTACGCAAGTTCAGGGGGCTAACTGATATTTTATGCAAGTTGAGAGAGCTATCGAGACACGTTAAAAGTTCAGGAGGCAATCACGTTTTTTAAACAAGTTCAGGGGACAAATGATGTATTAAACCTAGAAAGTATAAAGTTAGGTTTAATACATCTTTAGCCTAATGTATTTGTCCCTAAAGCTCACATGCCTTCTTGTACTTTGAAAAAACTTTATTACTCCTCAACTTACTTAAAATAACTGATTGACTATCTATTATGTACCTATTAGCTCCTCAACTTTTTTTAAGTAATTTATCATTCCTTTTAATTTGTTTAAATTGTACACATTTTAACTTTTTAAAAATATCTTATTACTCTATCATGTGGATTTTAAGGGGCTAATAAGTCACTTTAAACAAATTTAGAGGATAAATTGAATATTTTAAAAGTTAGGTAGGTAAGTACAGACGACTAGGAATATATTAAGACACAAAATTAAGTTTCTTTTATATTACTTTTGTGCAGTTTAGTAATCATACTATGAATCTCTCTACATTTTCTTCTTCCCCTTTGCTCTTCTTCTCAAGCTTTCTGTCACCGTCACCGTCTCGGTTCCTCCTTTCTGTTCAGGTTCCCTTAGAGGAGGAAGGAGAAAGCTTGTCTTCCTTCTTCCTCCTCTCATTTGTGTTTTAGTCTTTGTTTTTTTTTTTAGCTTCAGATTTATCTTTTCTTCCTAGTTTGAAGTCTATATACTTTCTCGAATCTCTTTTTCGTCAGATATACACCTGTTAGCTATACTTTTATCGTTTATTCTTTTTTCGGTCTTAGCAAGAGCGGAAAATGTTCATCTTGTCCGCAGATCTATAGATCTGCGTAGTTGCAAAAAAAGAAAGGACTCAGATCCGAATGTCCGGAAGAGACTAAATGATGAAAAATGGATTACAACTGTTTTTCAATGGGATTCGACTTACGAGGAGGAGTATATGATTTCTATTTTGTTGTATTTGTACTTTATATGGTTTTTATTTGCTCTTTGTAGTCTTTTTCTTGCTCTTTGTATTCTATTTTCTTCCCTTTGTGGATCTTATACTGGCTATTGCCTGTATGTGTGGGAAGTTTTATCGTACTGTATTTGTACCTTGTGATTCTATGGAATGAAATATGACATTTTTATCAAAAAAAAAAAAAGTAATCATACTATGAAAGTAAGTAAAGTTCAGTGACCATAATATAATTTACCAATACTTAATACAGTAAAATTTTGATAAATTAATAATCTCGATTAAATAATAATTTAATCTGATCCCGTTTTGGGCCAATGAGATAAAATAATAACATTGCTAAATGAATAAGATAATAAATTTTAAAAAAATCTTTGAGACCCATTAAAAGTATAAAATAATAATTTATTAAATACATATAAAAATTATATATTATATTATAATATTTTAAAATTTAAAATCATATGATAATAATAAGATACTAAAAAAAGATTTTGATAAATTATAAAATCTGATTTTTATGTAATTTCCTCATATAATTTTATAGGATTTGGGCCATATAATGAGTCTAAAGTCTTGGACCTCGGCCAATACTACCAAAACTAATTTTGAATATTCCTGTGTCAATCTATTATATATATCATAAATAAAATATGTTTTTTTTCATTCTAATTTAAAAATTTTAAATCTAAAAAGTATATCCTAAAATCCTATTTAAATTTGTATTCAAAAAAAATCCTATTTAAATTTTAATCCTTAAAATATATTAAAAATAATGATGTATTTAATTTAAAATAATTTAAATTATTATTTAATATAATTGTAAATAATTTTTAAAACTGAATTTCTATGTAATTTTTTCTAAAATTTACTCACCCAACATAATTAACAAAAAATTACTCTCTTTTTTCAAAGAACAAAAATAAAATTACTCTTACTATTTAGGAAAGTAGTATTTTTTACTGATGTACATATTCAGTACACATTCCTTCCGCATACTCCATTTATTGACAAAATGTTAAATATCACTCCCTTCCAGTCTCAAATAGATGTCGTTTTAGGATTTTCAATTTGGTCCTTTTTATACATCATTTTGTATTATCAATTCATTTTCGAACAATATTTTCTCAAGTTTACCTTTATTCATGATAAGAGAGAAATTTAAGAAGAAATAATTTTTTTTGCATAGAAAATAGAGTTTTAGAAGAGAAGTATTAAAGATAAATTAGTAATTTTGATAGTCTAATTTATAATTTATTCGTTTTTGTGAAAAACCTTAAACGATATATATTAAAGACCATATGTAATATTAATTATCACAGAATCATAAGATATTAAACATTTAATCTAATGCATTTAATTCTTTTAAATTGAATTAGGATAAAATCTTTGATGATGACCAGTAGCTTTTAAGAGCATTCGTTCTCAATTTAGAAAATGCTTAATTTGCATTTTCTAATATTTATTTTCATTTCAAAAAATAATAAATATAATCATTCAATAATTATATATTTTTATATATATTTGTACAAATGTTCGGATTCAAAGTGTACTGAAATCCAAGGATTGACAAGTCGATACTAGTGGGGTGGAAGGCAAGGGAAACGACCAATTCATTGGTTGGTGTGGGAGGCGATATGTCAATCGAAAGAACGTGGAGGTCTTGGCTTCCGGTGGTTGCAATCATTTAATATTGCCTTAATTGCTAAGCAGTGCTGGAGGATCCTTAATCGACCAACCTCGCTTTGTACCAGGGTCTTGAAAGCAAAATCTTTCCAAACTTCAGAATTGCTGGAGGCTAGAAACTCTCCCAACCCAAGTTATTTCTAGCGAGGAATATGGAGAGTAAAGGATCTAATTCGAAAAGGATTAATGTGGAGAATCGGAAATGGGCAGAAAACCAAAATAATGACGGATAACTGGATTCCTGGGCTAAACTGTCGACGACCGATTATGTTGATAAATGGTCAGGGCCTGGAGAATGTCAGCGATCTTATTGATGAGGAGACGGGAACCTGGAATCGTGAAAAACTGGAACAACACCTGATTCCGTCTGATGCCTAGGAAATATTACGCATCCGCCTAAGTTTCAGAAAGCCTGAGGATGAGGCCTACTGGGGTCCTGCGAAGGATGGGATATTTACGGTAAAGAGTGCATACTACCTAGCAGAGGGAGAAAGGCAACTGCAAATGGACAAACCGAAGAACTCCACCGTTTCGAACCCGTGGTATAATCACATTTGGCAATTGTAGTTACCGGCCAAAATCTTGCACTTCCTTTGGAAACTGATCAAAGGTATCCTACCATGCTTGACGGAACTAGCAAGGAGAGGAATAACTACCCAGGACCTGTGCAAGGTATGTAAATCATCTAATGAAAATTTACCTCATGTATTTTTTAGGTGCAAGGAGGCGAAGCAAGTGTGGAAGGCAGCAGGTCTGGCTACTCGGCTCGATAAAATACCAGGATCAGATATTGGCAGCTGGGTGCGGCTAAGTCTAGAAAGCTTGTCGAGGGAAGAAGGTCGACAGGCGGTTCTGTTAATGTGGTGGAATTGGTTTCGACGGAATGCACTCATACATGACGGGACATGGATAGACAAAGACTTGATTATCGGAAAAGCAAAAGCCTATCTAGATGAATTAAATGCAGTTGCAGTCACTCAGCAAACAATAAGTCACCTAGCTAATTCCTCCGATCGAGTAACCCGGCAAACTACAAGAGTATGGTGTCCTCCTCCGACCGATGTCACAAAAATCAATTGTGATGCCAAATTCGGAGAAAATGGCCATGCGCGTAGTGCTGGGATAATCGCTCGGAACTGTTGAAACACCTTTCCACATGATTTTGATTTGACAAAATTATTTAATAAGAATTAAATCTTCATGATAAAAATATTCCAACACATTAAATTTAAATGCTTTGATTCATTTGTACTAATGTGTTTGTTCAATGTTGAGTTATTTAAATCTATAAGACATCAAGTTGTATGCCCCAAAGGTCCACAAGAGAAAGTCAAGCCCAAGTCAACGTGTCAAAGCCTCACGGCCCAAGCAGATCAAAACGCAGGTCTCACTGAGTAAAACGCAAGCCCAGCAATGAGAAGGATCGAGAAACCTTCAACCAAAAGCTTCAAGACGAAGCTGCTGAGTTGAGCGACAAGATAGTCAGGTCAGCAGCTGGCCTGAATAAACTTGGAGACAAAGTATTTTTACTTCGGGTAAAGTTCAGAAGACGCAGAAAGCTGTCTAGTAGACTTTACCATAAATGTGGAAACATTCTGTTCTGTCTGACGAAAAGCTGATGAGCACTGCCGAAGACAGAAGATACAAGGTTTTGATTGGCTGAAGACGCTGAGCACGTACTAAGTGAAAGCGACAGGAAGCCGTTTCCTTCCAACGGTTATAACCAGTGCATCAAGTGTCACTATAAATAGGCCACTCAAACGCTTCATTCGATGCAGATCTTCAATCAAGTCGAAATGCTGACCAAATTGTTACTTGAAGTTCTGTGAGAAAAGCAAAGCAAATCTTACACCAATTCCAATTTTGTGTAAAAGTCTAGAGTGACCTAAATCATCTAAAGTGTCTTAGCAATTGTTGTTTAGGACAAACAAACACTTATCATTTCTAGAAGAATAGAAAGGAGAAGCTGAGTACTCGGTTATAGTACTCAGCGGTAGAAATAGGAGTGAGTAGAGGAATAGAGGAAGGTACTCTTGTATACTCAGCTTGCTATTGTAAAAGGTTTGTGCTCTACCTTTAAAGAGCTCAGTAGAGGATTCCAAAAAGCTCGGAAGGAATTCCGGGGACTAGACGTAGGCGAAGAGGCCGAACCAGGATACGTCTGCTGAGTAACATCTTTCTAACCCTTATCTCCTTAAATTATTGCTTGCTATAACACTGCCTAGTTAAACACTAAAAAGAACATAAGCTGAGTTGTGTGAACTGAGAAACTGAGTTCAGGAATAGACTCAAGTGCTATCTCCTGACTCAAGGATAGATTCAGTCTTAGTCACCTATTGACTAAGCCTGTATCTAGAATTTACTCAGTCTCACCGTGCTGAAAGACTTCGAGAAAGTCTAAGTTCGAAATTAACAGTCAGCCATACGTGAAAATTTTAAATAGTTCCTAACCCCCCTCTTGGAACTAATATTGTCGCGTTACACGGGACTTACAAGTGGTATCAGAGCTTAATAGCTCACTGAACAAGATATAACTATCTTGAGCTGATTCCCACGATGGCTGAGAACAGCACTCGTTTCCTCCCAGGAAATCAGACAACTCAGATTCTTCCTGAGGGACTGTCCATTACTAGGCCTCCTCTGTTCTTCGGGTCTAACTATACCTTTTGGACGAACAGAATGAAAAACTTCATTCAGGCAACAAACATGAGTGCATGGCTTTCCATAGTCCAAGGCCCGTTTGTTCCTATTGAAACTGTTGACGGACAAATGTCTGTCAAAGCTGAGGCTAAGTGGTCAGAGGATGACCTCAAGAAACTGCAAAATCATGCCGCTGCTATAAACATGCTTCACTGTGCGTTAGATGCTGCAGACTATAATAAAATCTCAGGTTGCAAGTCAGCACAGGAGATATGGAAGAAGCTGGAGGTCACCTATGAAGGAACCAGTAAGGTCAAGGAATCCAAGGTGAACCAACACATGAGGCTGTACGAGTTGTTCGAGATGAATGATGGTGAAGGAATCTCTGACATGAACTCAAGGTTCACCAACATTATTAACGAACTCAAGAGGCTCGGCAAGATCTTCACTGAGGAAGAGCAAGTGAAGAAAATACTGAGGAGTCTTCCCCAAAGCTGGCAAGCGAAGAAGACAGCCGTTGAGGAAGCCCAAGACCTAACCACCTACAAGTATGATGAGCTCATTGGATCTCTGCTGACCCATGAGATTTCAATGAAGAACTTTGAGGTGAAAGAAAAGGCTGAGGACAAGAAGCAAAAGTCTCTTGTCATGAAAGCTGACTCCACTGATGGTGACTCATCTGATGATGAAGAAATGGCCATGTTCACAAGAAAGATGAAGAAGCTGTTCCGTAAAAATGACAAGTACAGCAAAAAGCCATTCAAGAAATATGACAAATACAATGCTGAGTCAAGCGACAGCAAATACAAGAAGGAAAGCTCAAAGCCTATCACATGCTTTGAATGTCATCAAACTGGCCATATCAAGTCAAGTTGTCCTACTCTGAAGAAGGACAAGAAAAGCGAGAGAAAAGCAATGGTGGCCACATGGAGCGATAGCGATGAATCATCCTCATCAGGAGCTGAAGCCACTGAGTTAGCAAACATCTGCTTCATGGCGGATGAGTCTGTTGACCCCTGTCCTTCTGAGCAAGCGGACTCATCATATGCATCTGACACTGAGGAACAACCAACTGAGGTAACAACTCTACCTTTGCTCAGAAATGAAATGATTAATGCCCTGAGTGATCTTTACACACTTATCAAAAAGTGTAACAAGAAAGTGTGAGCACTCAGCAGGCGATGTGATGAGATTGAAGAGATCAAACTCAGTGATCTCCGCCATCTTCTCCAGGACAATACTAGGCAAGATGAGAACTTACAAATCATGCATAAGTATGTCACTGAGGTCCAATCAGATTCAAAGAAACTGAGAAAGGACATCACATCCATTCAGAACCAACTAAAGGTTCCAACTAAGAAGAGTTTCCATCATTACGCTGAGTACTCAGGTACTAGTCAGCAGAAATGGACTCCCCAACGAAATGTCCAATGTGACTTTTGTGGGAAGAAAGGCCACACTACTAAGGTATGTTGGCACGCTCAGCACAATGGTGCTGACCCGCCGATAAGGCGTCCACAAAGAAAGGTCCATTGTGACTTTTGTGGCAAGACTGGCCACACCATTAATGTGTGCCGTCATAAAATGAAATATGATATATCACCTGCTGTGCCTAACAAACGAGGACCCAAAAAGACTTGGGTACCTAAAGATAACTAGCTATATTGCAGGTCGGCCTGAGGTGTGCGGAGAAGTCAAAATTGTGGTACGTTGACAGCGCATGCTCGAGGCATATGACGGGTGATGAAACTCAGTTCATCATACTTAAGCTTAAACAGGGAGGAAGTGTAAGTTTTGGAGACAACAAAAAGGGTAAGATAGTAGGGTCAGGAACCATCGGTGGTAATCCTACTATTGAGTCAGTCTCCCTAGTCAGAGGACTTGAATATAACCTATTGAGCGTAGCTCAGCTCTGTGATAGCGGTAGAAAAGTTATATTCGATGCCACTGGATGTAAAATACTCAAGGGGAAAACAAATGAATTGATTTTAACCGCCCCTCGTGTTGACAATGTCTTTATGCTGAGTCTAGAAAAGAAATTTTCAAAAATCATATGCTTAGTGTCAAAGGAAGAAAATTCCTAGCTATGGCACATGAGACTTGGTCATGTAAGCATGGACCTCCTGGCCAAATTAGCAAGAAAGCAATTAGTTGAGGGATTGCCCGAACTTAAGTTTGAAAAGGATCAATTATGCAATGCCTGTCAGCAGGGAAAACAAACCAAAAAATCTTTTCATAGTAAAAACATCGTCTCAACCAAGCGTCCACTTGAGTTACTACACTTGGATCTCTTCGGACCAGTCCAGCCGCTGAGCTTGGGTGGTAGGAGATTTTCTTTGGTCATTGTAGATGACTTCTCTCGGTACACTTGGATCATCTTGCTGAGTAGCAAGGATGAAACCTTTGAGACATTTTCAACATTGGTTAGAAAACTTGAAAATGATAAAGACATAAAACTAGCTCACATCCGAAGTGATAATGGTGGAGAATTCAAAAACCAACAATTTGTTGAGTTTTGTGAAGCCAGCGGCATTGACCATAATTTCTCTGCTCCTAGAACTCCTCAACAGAATGGGGTAGTTGAAAGGAAAAATAGAACCCTGGTTGAAATTGCCAGGACAATGCTGAGTGAGAATAGGCTTCCAAAGTACTTTTGGGGTGAGGCTGTCAACACAGCCTGTTATATACTCAATAGGGCTCTGGTCAGACCCATATTGAAGAAAACTCCCTACGAACTTTGGAAAGGACAAAAACCCAACATTGGATACTTTCGTGCCTTTGGGTGTAAATGCTTTATTCTAAATACTAAAGACAATCTTGCTAAGTTTGACTCAAAAGCTGATGAAGCTATCTTTTTAGGCTACTCAACAAACAGCAAAGCATATAGAGTCTTCAATAAACGAACTCAAATCTTAGAAGAGTCAGTACACATTGAGTTCGATGAAACTAACCCTGCAGGGAAAGTCAGTCAAACGACTGAGGATGATCCATACTCAGCAGAAGCTGACCAAAGTGGAGCCGCTGAGTTACCATTTCAAGGGCTGACCAAAGGTAAGAAAGACACTCAAATTGTTTTCACTGACCAATCTATACCTGTAGAGATTGTTGAAACACAACCAGCTCAAGACATCACACTACCAAAAGAAATCAGAATCCCAAGAGGACACTCTGAAAGCGCTATTCTCGATGCTTCTGAGAACACCCTGATGACAAGAAATCAACTCAGGAGATACCTCAGCAATGTAGCATTCGTCTCAGTTCTGGAACCAAAGAACTTCTCAAAAGCTAAGAACGACGAGCACTGGATGGGTGCAATGCAAGAAGAGCTGGATCAGTTCAAAAGAAATGAAGTTTGGGACTTGGTGCCAAATCTAAGAAGCCAGAAGACCATAGGAACAAGATGGGTTTTCCAAAACAAGCTAGATGAACAAGGGAATATGGTCAGAAACAAAGCAAGACTTGTAGCTCAGGGCTATAATCAGCAGGAAGGTATTAACTACGGTGAGAGCTTCGCCCCAGTGGCAAAGCTTGAAGCAATTAGAATATTATGTGCATATGTTAGTTTTATGAATTTTACATTGTTTCAAATGGATGTCAAGAGTGCATTTCTTAATGGAGTTATAAATGAGGAAGTCTATGTTAATCAGCCTCCAGGGTTTGAGGATCCAAAATTCCCAAACCATGTTTATAAACTCAAAAAGGCTCTATACGGTCTCAAACAAGCACCACGTGCTTGGTATGAGAGGCTGACCAGTTTCCTGCTGACTAGAAATTATGTCAGAGGCAAATATGATACAACCTTATTCATTAAGAGAAAGGGTAAAGATACCCTACTGGCTCAAATATATGTTGATGACATCATTTTTGGTGCTACTAACGAATCTATGTGCAAGGAGTTTAGCAAACATATGCAGACTGAATTTGAAATGTCAATGATGGGAGAACTCAACTTCTTCCTTGGACTTCAAATCAAACAAGGAAAGAATGGCGTCTTCATAAGCCAAACGAAATATGCTAAGGAGATATTGAAGAAATATGAACTTGAAAACTGTAAGCCAATATCGACCCCAATGGGCACTGACACTATCCTCTGTGCTGATGAAAGTGGTAAGTCAGTAGATAGCAAATTATATCGAGGTATGATTGGCTCTTTACTTTACTTAACAGCGAGTAGACCGGACATTCAGTTCTCAGTATGTTATTGCGCTAGATATCAATCTAACCCTAAGGAATCTCACTACATAGCTGTAAAAAGAATCCTTAGATATTTGCAAGGCTCAGTGAATGCAGGCTTATGGTATCCCAACACTCATGACTTTACACTTCTCGGATACACTGACGCTGACTATGGACGAGATAAGCTGGAGCGAAAAAGCACTTCAGGAGGATGTCATTTCCTTGGAAGCTGTCTTGTATCTTGGTTCAGTAAGAAGCAGTCGTCAGTAGCCCTGTCAACCACTGAAGCTGAGTACATTGCTGCTGGAAGCTGTGTTGCTCAAGTCCTTTGGATCAAGCAACAGCTAGAAGATTATGGTGTTCAGACCAAAATGATTGAAGTCAAATGTGACAACAAAAGCGCCATTGACCTATCAAAGAACCCAATCCAGCACAGCAGGATGAAGCATGTCAGCATAAGGCATCATTTCATCAGAGACCATGTACTCAAAGGAGAGATCAAGCTTACCTATATCCCAACGGATGAGCAGCTTGCTGATATCTTCACCAAGCCACTGGCTCGTGAGCAATTCAACATACTTAGAGAAGCTATCGGTATGTTCAATCCACTTCAATAAATTCTAAGTATAATTCATGTTGAGCGTTTTGATTACATGCTGAGTGGCTATACATGCTGAGTGTTTTTACTATGCAAACTTATAAAACTGACCTATACACTCAGCACTTGAACTGCTGAGTAACTACGTTGCTGAGTAAAGCAACTGGCACAATTAGGGTTTGCACGCGTATTTAAGTAGCCTCTAGGATGACGTAAGCGTCATCATTACTAAAACCACGCGCCGTTTCTCGCAATTAATGTCAGTAATAACTGACTATCGATGGTTCAAATTCCCATCGTTCTCCCCGACCTATCAAATCAACGCTTACCGGCTATAAATAGTGAAAGATTTCTCACTATTTACTTTCTACGCTTGATTTTCTCACTCGAACTCTCTCTCTCTCTCTCTAAAAGCCCTAAGAATTTCCAAAGAAGTCTTCAAGAACACCATGTCTGATTCCCGGAATCTCTCCGATGAACAATACGAAGACAATCTATCAGATATCAATCCTGGCTCTCCAACTGAGCAGGAATATAAAGAAACTTCTGATGATGAAAATCAAACGGGTCACGGTCAACACGACAACCCTATGGATGAAGTCAGCATCCTCGGGATTGACCCCAACACGGAACACTCAACTCCTTCTAAGAAGAAGAAGAAGGACAAGGGAAAGAAGCCTCAAGAGAGGACCTTTCAATCCGTATTCTCTGATGTTGAGAACCTCGAAGTCGTCCCTTCACGATGGTTCTCCAAGAGCTTCGTCGAAGCTGAGAAACCCTACATCGACTGGATATCCAAGAACGGATGGACCAAACTCTTTTCTCTCAGCGGACTGACCTACCCAAGGCTAGTGACTGAGTTATACACAAATTTACTGGTGGCACAAGACGATGTTGATTTCATGGTCACATATGTAAACAAAAAACAAATCATCATCGACCCCTCATACCTGTCCATTCTCTTAGATCTAAAGGCGGAAGGAGCTGAATTAAGGAAAACCAATGACTATAAACGAGTCAAGTATGAAGCTGAGTTCTGTAAGCCAGAAGGACACGTAGGAGAAGTCTCGTGCACCTCACTTAGTCATCATCAACGACATGCCCATTATCTCCTGACCAACTACTTGTTCCCAAAGGTCAATGCCACATCTTCCGCATCTAACTTTGAGCAGTGCTTCCTCTGGCACATGCTGAACTACAAGCCTCTGAATATGCATGTGTTCCTGATCGGAGCATTTCAATGAAGCACTGGAGCTCTTCGTATGGGGTCACTCATCACCGAGATCCTTAAGGATCATAAGATCAGCTTCAAAGGTGAAGAAAGCGTAGTAGGGACGGAAATCACCGTTGAGATCCTAGCTGGACTAGCACACAGTCTTCCCTTCAAATCAAAATCGAAGAAAGGAAAGGATATTATGGATGAAGAGGAGGTTGAGCTGCCCAGTGAAGGGAAGAAGAGAAAGGTAGACACATCAGCTGCACCAAAAACTATACCGACACTCCAAACTGCCAAAAGAATTAAAGTGGTACTGGCCAGACCCACTCAATCTGAGCCTGCTAAGAAGAAAGCTGACCCTTCTAAGCCTTCCCAAAAACGACCCGCTGCTGTTTAAGAAACTGAGGATGAGCATGAGGAAACTGAGCCACCCCTAAAGAGGAATAAGGTTTCTGGCGATACACCATTGAACGCAATTCCTCTTGGTTTCGCTGTTCCAAAGGACTCCTTCTTCCTGCGAGCTCAGGAAACTGATAACATTGAAACCGCCTCTAATACCCAACAAGGAAAGTCTGTCTCTGCTGAGAAGACAATAAAGAAAGCACCAACCAACTCAACTGGTAAAGAACCAGTTGCTGAGTCGGAAACTGGGTCTCCTACAAATACCATTACTATTGAAGAACAAGCTGAGGATGTCCCAAACATCATCACTGTTGATCAAACTCCGTCTCCAAAACAATCCAAGGATGGCAGCGAAAGGAGATTCAAAAAGAAATCACGCAAACCACCAGTGTTTGATATATTGGATGATTCCCCTCTGCATGACCCTATTGTTAATCTGACTGACTTGGACTTCAATTTCTTCTCCAAACCCATTGCCAAGTCCTCACCAGTCAAGGAAAAACAAGCCTCTGTTTCTCACAGTCAGGAACATGCCGAAGCTGACGCTCCTCAGGGTCAGAAATCTGCCGACACCGATGCTCATGCCTCAACTGAGCATGTGATCGAAGACACTACTGTTCAAGAAAATGAACAAGTACCTAAGAAAACTCCTGCTCAGGACAATCTCGAGCTGACTCCTCACAAGTTAATACTCAGCTCCAGAATGATATTGAGCAGGTAGACATTGCTGTTGTGCAAACCAATCCTCTTACTGAACAGTCAGCAAACCAGTCAGCGCCTGCTACTGGCCTCAACACTGAGTCTGCCCCTCCAATTCCTCAACCTTCAAATAATCAAGAGGGCACCTCCATTTCTGGTGAGCTACCCAATATCCAAACACCTGCTGCTAACCAGAACTCAGTTCCTGAGATTCCATCAGCTGATCCACTAAACGAATTGGAGGGCTTTTTTTTACTAGAGTCAATTTGTGCATCTTTTTGTTTTAATGTATCTTCTTTGGGCTTTGGTAAATCAGTTCCAGGTAAAGTCGAATTTCCGGGCATTTCCGGGCCTAAGTAATTTTTCCCTGAACGAAGAGTGATAGCCTTAACATGCTCTTTCGGATTTTCTTCCGTATGGCTTGGAAGACTTCCCTCTTTGCGGGATGGAATTGATTTAGCGAGTTGTCCAATTTGAATCTCCAAATTATGGATGCTAGATGATCGGTTTTTAATAAGCTGATCGAATTTATTCTCGATCCGTTTAAAACCATCGTCGTGATTACTTATTTTTCCGCTCATCGCATCAATGAAATTGTCGATTTTAGAAGATAAAGTGCTAATCGAATCTCTTGATTGATTTTGATAATTAGTAGTACGATTTTGATTAGCATTAGCATTATTATTGTCTCTCCAGTTAAAGTTAGGATGATTTCTCCATCCAGGATTATATGTATTGGAATAAGGGTTATTAGTTTGGTTTTGTCCTTGGACAAATTTACCTGTTCAATTTCACTCATATCTTCGTAATCCACATCTGTTTGGATTGGTTGACCATTAGGATCACACGGTGCCATAAACCTATCAATTTTGTGCGACAAGGCAGAAAATTGGGCTTGCAACATCGCTACTGGATCAAGATTCACTATACCTTTAACTGATGATGTAGTTGAGGATGATGGTTTCGCTACTGGTATGTGTCCACGTTCCGCAGGCCACATACTGCTGTTGATTGCCATTTCCTCTAAAACTTCTCTTGCTTGGGCAGATGTTTTCTTCATGAATAACCCTCCAAACATAGCGTCCAATGAACCTCTAGTTGTAGGATTTAGTCCATTATAAAATGTTTGCATTAAAAGTTCAGCGGGCAATTGGTGGTGTGGGCATAAACGTTGAAGTTCTTTAAAACGTTCCCAAGCCTCATAAAGAGTTTCATTATCATTTTGAGAAAAAGATGTTAACTCTTTAATGACTCTTGCGGTTTTTGCTAAAGGAAAATTTTTTGATAAAAATGCTTGGGCTAATTGCTCCCAAGTCTCAATTGATGCGGCTGGCATAGAAGTTAACCACTCTTTGGCTCGATCCTTCAAAGTAAAAGGAAAAAGGCGAAGTTTGATTGCTTCTGCAGTTACATCAGTAATTTTAAAAGTGTCACAAATTTCTAAGAAATTTGTCAAATGGGTATTAGGATTTTCGTTAGGTAACCCGTAAAACGTTACATTATTTTGCAACATATTAAGCAACGCAGGCTTAATTTCAAAATGATGTGCATTAATTTGGGGTCTAACTATACTGTTTGTTACACCGGCCACTCCTGGCCTAGCGTAATCCATAAGTGTGGCCATAACTTCTGGCTCGGTAATTTTAGTTTTTATTGGGGTTTGGTGTTTCTTTTTCTTTTCTTTCTTGTTCTTTTTAAGAGTTCTTTCAATTTCTGGGTCAATAGGATCTGGTGACGTGTCCGAACTTCGAGAACTGCGTATGAACTTAAAATTTCGCACGAACCGAAACTACCTATAAAACAGAATTTGAAAAATAAATATGTTAGTAATTGAAAATAAATAAAATGTAAAAGTTTGAATAAGTATAAATAAACCTAGATTCGTAATAAAACACGAAAAATTTAAAATTTTGTCAAAAATTTTGGCAATCCCCGGCAACGGCGCCAAAAACTTGTTGAACGATTTCCGCAAGTGCATGGTATACGCTTGTAGTAATAAAAGATATCGATCCCACAGGGAATGTTTTTTAACAAAACTTATTTACAATCGGTTAAAATTACTTTAAGGTTTATAATATGGAAAAAAATCGTTTAATCGGTTTTGGTTTTGAAATTGCTAGAATGAGAATTAGATTAGAATGTGAAGATGTTAGAAAGTATCTGATTAAAAATGAATTTGTAAAACAGGAACGTTTTAGTACTTTAGAAAAGTAAACAAGTATATTCGTTTGCATTAAGCAAAGAAAACAACTTTAAACTTTGTACGAATTATAAAGATGAAATAAATGACGGAACCTCTAATTAATTGGCTTTGAACGCGACAAAACCCTTATCCGGGATAATTGCCCTTAATCAAATTAAAACTCTACCGAAATAATAATTTGCTTAAGTGTTCAACAAAGTTTCCTTGTAAAGATTTTCGATTAAATACGTTTTAATGAAAACACCAGCAGTCACTTTAGTGGATTGGTTACCATAAGTGCTGCATAAAGATCTATCGAATAGAACGGACTTTATTAGATGAAATATAAATTGATACAAGTTTACAGAGAATATGGAGCATTGAATTCTTCGACGGCGTGCAAGTGAACGGGTTGTCAATCCTTTCCTTGGGTTTCGTTAGAGTTTGTCAGGCTCAGGGGCGAATCCTCTACTCAATCTTCTCGCTGAATCTTCGTAATAGAGACTGGGTCGGTCCACTACCAAAATGTAAACTAAACTGGAACAATGTCTAAACGCTACTGAATTTGTTATTATTTTGTAAACAATGTGTGTACATCATATTGCTTTTGAACAGAATCGAAATCTAACTTCTGAATCACTTGATTCAGAATTTCTGCATAAATTCTACACTAATCTCTTTCTTCTACACATATAACATTCTATATCATTCTTATCTTCAACTCTCCATCAACTCTTTATTTATATATGTTGAAGAGTCTTGATTGAAGTGTCGTGTCCATTGTGAAGGATTGTGTCCGCTGCGAAAGGACGTCTTTATCCACCCGAACGATCGCGTTTCGTCGAAAACGAAAGTGTGTAACTAGGCTCTAAAATCTCCTGCTCGTACCGAGAATTATTAAATTCTCTACCGAGAATGGGGGAGCATCAATTGTACTTCGGACGAAGGGAAAAATGGCTGACGGACGCGTGTCGCGACCGTGAATAGCGGGGGCCGCGGTCGCGGCACGAAGCTTTTTCGGTTTTTCAGCTTTCGTTCGTGTCCTCGATTTAGCGTTATTAATTTCTGTCGTCTTTGACTCCTTTTGTAGGGCTTTTCTTCTATTTTTGAGCTCTTTTTACTCCTATTTGGATTTTACCAAATATTTATGTACCTTGCACGAAAGAAACATATTCGAGAGTAAAAGTATTCTAAATAGGTATGAATAGCATAAATTCGTAGCAATATTGATGTAATTATTGATGATATTTTAGGTATATTTTGGGCTTAACAAATCTCCACACTTAATCTTTTGCTAGTCCCGAGCAAAATTTCACTGAATTTATTCTTTAACTAATCTCGTTATGAAAATAAAACATATATCTTGGTATTTATCTCTTAAATTAGTTAAGCCGAAAAGACTAACTTCGCATGGCAAATTTATACGCAAAATATCAAACTAACTTAGTATAAATACGATATATCATTCGTCTTGTATTTCCAATTTTGAATTGAAGCATTTGGGACAATGTAAGCACGCATGTTTTTGAGTCTTTCATCTCAAGGCATTTCAAAGCACAAAATTTTCTTTCCCAAACCTAAACTAATATATAAGATATATTAAAATGAATAAGTACTTGTTTTTATTTACTTAGTTACGCCCGAAATAAGGGTGGTTTCAACCGTAACCTTATACGTATTTTATTGCTTTGTGTTTGCTTAAGAGGTACTGACCATGCCATGGGTGGACGCAATCGTTACTTTAAACTTATACACGCTTATTATTATTTTTTAAACGTTCCTTCCATACCTCGATTGTGATAAGGGTGGTCGCAACCGTGGCCAAAAGTAAACGGTACTTAATTTTTCTTCCCTTTCATACCTCGATTGTGATAAGGGTGGTCTCAATCGTGGCCAAAAGTTAAGAATTCAACTAATTGATTAATTAATATGAAACATGAAATTGTAACTTGGGAAAAAGAAAAATAGCACATTCATCCTATATTGACTTTAAAATTCAACATGTATTATGGCTAAAGTTTCCTTAAAAACTTCAATTGGTGTTAATGTAAGACAAAATCAAACCGAGCTAAAATTGTTAGTTCAATTTAATGCCTATAAACCTAATTGAAAATTTAAAATAAGATTTATTCTATCATGAATTACATGATATAAAAATAGAAATTGAATAAAGAATTTTTTTACTTAAATACATTCACTCGAGACAATTTTCTTAAAATCGTAACGGAGATTTGTAAAAAAAATTTGAAAAATAGTACCCGTATAGAAATATTATTTCTAACGATAATAATAACCTAAACAAATAATCATATTAACTTATGATTAATTTATGAACATATGAAAAATGAAAAATGTGTTGCAATGTATTAGTGTTGTAAAATAAAATGTGTTGCATTTGTATAAAATTATTCGTTGCATTTATTTGTTTTTGCAAAATAATATTTTCGTAGCATTTATTCGTATATATGGAAATGATATATGTATATCTCCTCCCACACTTAAATTGGACCATGTCCTCATTGGTGCAAAAATGGAGAAAACATAAAAAATAAATACGAAATAAGGCATACGAAACAAAGATTGAAATTGAGCAAATTAAACTTTCAACATAAAATTAAAAATGGAAAATTGTACCAAACATAGAAAAATGATAATTGTACCAAATTATAACAAGATAAAAATAAAATGAAAGGAAAACAACCTAAGCTTGAGGTGGTGAATCGGGAGGTGTAGGTGATGTCTCCACATTGCGGCGTCGGAGAAAGGAAAGCATCCGATGCCGAGTCGAACGATGTTCACGCCTCAAAAGGTTGAGGTTGTCATTCATCACCATATTGTTTTCAACCAAATCATCAATTCTTAAATTCATTTGACGATTGTTGGAATTGATTTGGTCCAAAATCCTCCGCAAATCTATCGGATCATCCTCCGCTTGAGGTGCTTGGGGTTGTGCTTGAGCCGGTGGTTCATCTTCCTCTCCTTCCGCATCTCCCCCGCCTTCGGTACCTACAAATTGAGAACTTGAAGCGCCACCACCCATAGTGCCACGAAGATGGGCAATTCGGGTAGCATATGAAATAAAGACAGGAGGTCCTTGGGGAAGCAATAAATGAGCTCGCTCAAGAGCCGAGATGTCCAAAAGCGGAACATACCCACGGTAGGTGGACATGTCATAGTCGGCCAATTCACCACGAGCTCCCAACACAATACCGGTGATAAAATTACAAAGAGGGATTTGAATGGTACTAGCCCTCGAAGCACGGAACAAATTATCAAACATTATGCCAATGCTATCAATCCGCAAGCCTTTAAGCAAACTATCCAAAACATACAAATCCCGAACCTGAACCTTAGAACTCTCAACACGACCAAACAAGGAGAAACTCAAAAACTTGTGAAAGAAGAACACACAATTGTCCTTAATCAACTTGCTTGAAGTGTTTTTTGAATTAAAATAATCTTGGTCCGAAAGAGTTTGCCAAACCGCATCATTATCAAAATCTTTAGGTTTATCATAAAAATCAGAAGTAGGGAAACCAAACATATTTCCCATTGCTTCATAGTTAATGGTGTAAGGTATACCATTATTCCGAAAAGAAATTGAAGTTTTCTTCTTGTTCATGGACAAAGTGACCAAAAATTCCACCACATATTCATTAATACGCGGAAAACGCATATTAACGAACGCTTGCCAACCCAATGCTTCAATAAAGGCATCAATTTGAGTAGAGAAATTTAATGCTCTTACCGAATGGAAGTCTAAGAAGTGCATATCAACAAATTGGCGGTCGGCTTGAGAAAAATGTTTGAAACGAGCGGCTTCTTCCTCCGAATAAATGTCAAAATAAGCTCCACATTGAACCCGAAGGCGATTAGCTTCCGTAACGGCGGGCTTGTTACCAACACGCTTAGACCTAACCATGGTGATGGTTTTTTGTGTGTTTAGGGTTTGAGAAGAAGAAGAAGAATAAGAAATTGAGAGAGAAAGCAAAGCTTGAAGATGAGTTTGGGGGTTTGGAATATGGGATTGATTGAATAGAAAAGAGGATAGAAATTGGAGTGAATAAATTGGGAAGACAAAAAGTAGATTTTTGGGGAAGAGTTTAGAGTAAGGGATTGGGTAAAAATAGAGGTGATGTGAGGTTTGTGTAAGAGGTAGGTTTATATAGGGTTGTATAGGTAGGTGAATAGGTAGAATAGGAATAGGAATAGGCAAAATTTAGTGGCAAAATCGGATTTAATAGGGCAATTTATACGCGTGTCGCAACCGCGGCACGCGAATTTCAGGCAATATTCGCCTTGAAATCTTGCCAAAGTTGCTGCTCATACCGAGAATTAATAAATTCTCGGTAGAGAATTGGTAAAAATGTCTATTTTGGTGCCTTTTGACATGGTTTATGTAATTTTTGTTGAGGAAATGGTTCCTGAACTTAATATGATGTGTTCCTGCACTTAAAACTTAAATAAATGTCATTAATTCCAAGGAAAACCAAAGGTTTTACCTTAATAAATTGAATTAAAGTATAATAAATTGATTTATGAGTAATTAATGAAACTTAAATGTTCATTTATGCATATAAGTTAAGAGAACCATATTAAATGCATAATAAGTGCATGGTAATACATATTTAATACATGAATTGAATTGATTAAATGATAACTTAATTCATTAAAAATAAATTGAGTTACAAAGTGGATTAAATGTGGATATACGTGTGGAAAAATAGAAAACCATATTTGTTCAAGTGAATCCTTTTTATCTTAATTTGAATATGAAAATTTAGAAAGTACCCATATGAAATATGCTAAGTATAGATTATAGATCAAATGGATAAAAATTAAGAATTGAACTAAATAAGATTTTTATTATTGTAACATATGTACAAATAATGAAAACAAACCAATAATTAAAACAAAGGCTTAATGCTTCTCCAGCCTCCTTAACTTGTCCAAATTGGTCATTTTACCCCTCCAACTCATCGAATGTCCTATTTACCCCATTAACTCTATAAAAGTGGTATTTCTCACCCCCTTAACTTATCCAAATTGGTCATTTTAGCCATTCTCAACTCATCGAATGTCCTATTTACCCCTTTAACTCTATAAAAGTGGTATTTGTCACCCCTTATGATCCTATTTATCCTCTTATAAAAATGGTATTTCTTACCCCTTTATAGTACAAAATCAATAGGACTTATTCAAATGAATAAAAAATACAAATAACAAGAACATTAATATAAATAAGTTAAATACATTATATGTAGGGATAATGTACTAAAATAGGCCTATGATTTTTTGGGAAGTATCAATTTAGGTTCAACGTACAAAATAACATAGATATAGGTTTAACGTTTAAAAAAGGTTATCAATTTAGGCTTCGATAACAGATTGTAAGGGGTGAAAAATACCACTTTTATGGAGTTAAGGGGGTAAATAGAACATTCTATGAGTTGGAGAGATAAATGGACAAGTTGAGGGGGTGAGAAATACCACTTTTATAGAGTTAAAGGGGTAAATAGGACATTCGATGAGTTGAGGGGGTAAAATGACCAATTTGGACAAGTTAAGGGGGTTGGAGGAGCATTAGGCCTAAAACAAAACAAAACATATACAAAAAAAAATAAAAAATGAAAAACAGAAACTATTCTACATATTCATCCCTATCTAACGGGATATTTCTGGCCTTAATACGATCAATTTGAAACTGCACGAAAGTTTCACGTTCTGGTGCAGAAAAAAATTGAGGCCCTGCTCGAAAGACACGTTTCACAAGTCCTTCGTGCTCGAGAAATTCATAGTCAATTGTTTGGAAGAATTCATCATCACTCCAGGGAACATCAATGGTACCCTTTGAACCGAGAATTATTCCACAGATTATATTGCCGAACCCAATCTTCTTATCTTTGGATCGAGAAGCGGCACAAGACCTTCCATCAGAATTTTGGAAGAATCCACTGCATTGCCCTGGAATATATCTCCAAGAACATACAAATCTGTGTCACGGACCACACTACTGAATGTGCGCCCGAATAAACTGTGACACAGAAATTTTTGTAGATACAGCATGGAGTTGGAGCGAAAAGAGTGATTATAGGCGAGTTTTGAATTGAATCGCCAGAATCCAGTGAGCATTCTCCAAATATCCGAGGATGTCATGTCTCGTCCAGGATGACGTTTGATTGTATCCCTCGGGGGAAAACCAAACCAAGCATGCAACTCAGGATAGCCGAAAGTGAAGATTTCGCCTTCTCGACAAAAATTGAGACGTACTCGTCGTTTATTAGTAAAACGCACGGTACAGAAGAATTCGAGTATCCAGTCGCCTATTATTGGAAATCGCATTTGGGCGAATTTTGTCCACCCTAGGCGCTCCATATAGCGGCTCATGTCATCAGAAATGCCTAATTGGCTATTAAGAAATTCATCCATATACAACATTCCGGTGAAGAATTTGTAACGGTGATTCCAATAACGCCTACCTTCATCGTGATTGAAGATAGGAAAAAGCGCCCCATATCGCTTGGATAAGTCTGGGCGTTTGTTGATTGAGGCAGCATTGTGCCTAGGTGATTTGTATTTGGTAGGCATGGTGCAAAGTTAGTGTTACTTTAGCAAAGGACGGTGTTTGCGAAGAAAATCAGAGTTCTAACAAAGATGAAAAGAATTGTAACAGAACCTGAATCCTCTAAGATTAATTTATAAGAGTTTAAGATGAAAAGAGGTACCGTTTTAATTATGAAAAGGTATAAATTGCACCTTTCGGGAATGAAAAAACTTAATGTTTCAATTGCCAAGAGGTTCGTCGAAAGGGTGAGAGTGTTTCAGACCTGATAATGCAGAAAACACGCATGTCGCGACCGCGAATGGCAAAGCCGCGGTCGCGACACGCTGATTTCCTTACGGAAATCAGGCATCAAAGCTACCTTCTGATTCACGGTAGAGAATTTAAAAATTCTCGGTATGAACAGAGAAATCCGAACCTGTTTGTGACATTCTTAAATAAAGGGATTCTCGGCAGGGAATTCTAAATTCACGGCAGAGAATTGCCTGAAACTTCAAATTCATCTTAATTTCCTAAAAATTAAATCTAAAATCATGAAATATAAATATTTTATGCATTTAAATCATAACATAAAGTCATCTAATTATAAAAATGGCATTTTGAAAAAAATAATAATAAAATAATAAAATAAAATAAAATAAACAAAATCATAAAAACAATAAAATAAAATAAACTGTGTAAAATAAACTGAGTAATTCATACGTCAGATAATCTTGTTACGAATTCAATTCCTAGTTGGGAAATATTTTCGTAATAGATTTTACATCGATTACCATTAACTTTGAATCGAACTCCGGTAGGACCTTCCAGTTCTAAAGAACCGTAATCGAATGTTTTGACGGCTAAATATGGTCCTAACCATCTGAACTTAAGTTTTTCTGGAAATAAACGAAGTCGTGAATTAAATAACAATACTTTATCCCCAACATTAAAGTGTTTGACTTTAATTTTGGAATCATGCCATTTTTTCACTTTTTCTTTATAAATCTTTGCATTTTCGTAAGATAGATGACGTAACTCATCTAACTCATTCAAATGGAGCAAACGTTTCTTACCTGCTTGTCGTAAATCAAAATTTAGTTCTCTAATAGCCCAATAGGCTTTATGTTCTAATTCGACTGGCAAATGACATGCCTTACCATACACTAAACGGTACGGAGTCATTTCTATTGGCGTTTTAAATGCAGTACGGTATGCCCATAGCGCATTATTGAGTTTAGAAGACCAATCTTTTCTAGAAGATGAAACTGTTTTCTCGAGAATCCATTTGAGTTCTCTGTTTAATATCTCCGCCTGACCATTTGACTGAGGATGGTACGGCGTTGGTACGCGGTGGCGTACTCCATATATTTTTCATAAGTGTTTCAAAACTCTTGTTTATAAAATGAGTACCGCCATCACTAACGATAACTCTTGGACAACCAAATCTACAAAATATATCGTCAAGAAAATTAACGACTACTTTAGAATCGTTCGTCGGGATTGCAATTGCTTCAACCCACTTCGAAACATAATCAACGGCGACTAATATGTAAGTTTTACCATTGGAAGGGGGAAAAGGTCCCATGAAATCTATTCCCCACATATCGAAGACTTCAACTTCTAATATGGTTGTGAGGGGCATCTCATCTTTCCTTCCTAGATTTCCTGTTCTTTGGCACTTATCACAACGAGTAATAAATGAACGGACATCCTTAAACATCGTAGGCCAAAAGAAACCGCTTTCAAATATTCTAGCAGCTGTCTTGTTAACCCCATTATGTCCTCCATAAGAGCTAGAATGGCATTCCGACATTATGGATTCGTATTCATTTTCGCCAACGCATCTCCTAATTATCCCGTCACCACAAGTCTTGAACAAAAAGGGATCTTCCCAAAAATATTGTTTAATATCGAAGAAAAATTTCTTCTTTTGCTGGAAATCTAATCCTTCCGGAACAATATTGGCTGCAAAGATAATTAGCAATATCTGCATACCAAGGTGACATGGCACTTTTTATTTGATAGAGGTGTTCATCAGGGAAATCATCTCGTATACCGGTAGTTTCACCTATAAAACCGTTTTCATCTTCAAGTCTCGATAGATGATCGGCGACAAGGTTTTCAACTCCCTTTTTGTCTTTTATTTCTATATCAAATTCTTGCAACAATAAAACCCATCTAATTAGACGTGGTTTTGCATCCTTTTTAGCAAATAAATATCTTAATGCTGCATGATCAGTATAAATAATAACTTTTGAACCTAATAAATATGACCTAAACTTGTCACATGCAAAAACTACGGCTAACATTTCTTTTTCTGTTGTGGTGTAGTTTAATTGTGCACCGGAAAGTGTGTGACTTGCATAATAAATGACATGAAGTTTCTTATCTTTCCTTTGACCTAAAACACATCCGACAGCTAAGTCACTTGCATCACACATAATTTCAAATGGTAGATCCCAATCGGGTTTAGCAATAATAGGTGCACTGACTAAAGTTGTTTTCAATGTTTCGAACGCTTTAACACATTCTTCGTTAAAATCAAAGGTTGAATCTTTCATGAGTAAATTAGTAAGTGGTTTGGAAATTACAGAAATTTTTTTAATAAATCTTCTGTAAAAACCAACATGTCCTAAGAATGATCTTACTCCCTTAACAGAAGTTGGAGGGGGTAATTTCTCTATTACTGAGGTTTTTGCTCTATCTACTTCTAATCCTTTTTCAGAGATTTGTGACCTAAAACAATTCCTTCGTCAACCATGAAATGACATTTTTCCCAATTTAATACCAAATTTGTTTCTTCACACCTAGACAAAACTTTATCCAAATTTTCTAGGCACGAATCAAAAGAATCTCCATAAACTGAAAAATCGTCCATAAAAACTTCCATGATATCTTCAATGAAATCATTAAAAATCGCAGTCATACAACGTTGAAATGTTGCAGGTGCGTTACATAGACCAAAGGGCATTCTTCTATATGCAAATGTTCCGTAAGGACATGTGAAGGTTGTTTTATCTTGGTCATCCGGGTAAATGTATATTTGAAAGAATCCGGAGTAACCATCAAGAAAACAGTAGAAAGCATGATCAGCTATCCTTTCGATCATTTGATCAATGAAAGGAAGAGGAAAATGATCTTTCCTAGTTGCTTTATTTAGATTTCTATAATCTATACAAACCCTCCAACCAGTGGTGGTTCGCGTAGGTATTAATTCACCTTCTTCATTCCTTACCACTGTTATGCCTCCCTTTTTAGGTACACAATGGATAGGACTAACCCATTCACTATCCGAAATAGGATAAATGATTCCATTGTCAAGAAGTTTAGTAATCTCATTTTTTACTACTTCTTTCATGTTCGGATTTAGGCGTCTTTGCCTATCCACTTTAGGTGGCTTATCTTCTTCTAAGTGAATTCTATGCATTACAATACTTGGATTAATACCTTTTAAGTCAGAAATTTGCCAACCCATGCTTCCTATCCTATTTCTAACAACTTCTTTCAATTTTTCTTCTTGAACTTGTGTCAACTTGTTAGAGATAATTATAGGTAGAGAGTCGCCTTCGCCTAAGAAAGCGTACCTCAAATGACTTGGTAATTCCTTAAGTTCTAATTTAGGTGGAACTACGATCGAAGGCGGAACCGGTCCATCTTCACGAATCAAAGGTTCTGGGTCCTTATCTTCTAGTTCCTCACTCATTATAGGATCTATCATTTCTTCTTTTTGAACAATGTCATTTACACATTCTTCAATTAAATCAAGTTTCATACAAGCGAAATCTTCCATCGGATATTTCATCGCTTGGTTCATATCAAACTCAATCTTATCATCTCCTATTCGTAAAACTACTTTCCCTTCCGACACATCAACTAGAGCACGTCCCGTGTTCATGAACGGTCTACCAAAGATTAGCGGACAATTGACATCATAAGCAAAATCTAAAATAACGAAATCGGTAGGAAAAATAAATTTGTCAACTTTAACTAAAACATCCTCAATTATACCGTATGGTCTTTTAGTGGTTTGATCCGCTAATTGCAAAACCATATTGGTACGTTTGATGTCTTCTTCTAAGCCTAACTTATTAAAAATAGATAATGGCATCAAGTTAATGCTTGCTCCTAAATCACAAAGACAACTTGGGAATTCTATATCTCCTAATTTACACGGAATGGTAAAACATCCGGGATCCTTGAGTTTTGTGGGCAAATTGCTTGACACAATCGAACTGCAATCTTCAGTTAGTGAAATGGATGAAATTCCTTCCCAACTGATTTTCTTTGAAATTAAATCTTTGAGGAATTTACCATAATTGGGAATTTGCGTAATTGCATCCATAAACGTTAAATTAATATGCAAATTCTTAAGTTTGTCTAAAAATGTTAAAAGTTGTTTATCATAGTCCTTGTTGCGGACTTTGTGTGGAAAAGGTGGTTTGGGTACAAAAGTTTTTTTACTAGAGTCAATTTGTGCATCTTTTTGTTTTAATGTATCTTCTTTGGGCTTTGGTAAATCAGTTCCAGGTAAAGTCGAATTTCCGGGCATTTCCGGGCCTAAGTAATTTTTCCCTGAACGAAGAGTGATAGCCTTAACATGCTCTTTCAGATTTTCTTCCGTATGGCTTGGAAGACTTCCCTCTTTGCGGGATGGAATTGATTTAGCGAGTTGTCCAATTTGAATCTCCAAATTATGGATGCTAGATGATTGGTTTTTAATAAGCTGATCGAATTTATTCTCGATCCGTTTAAAACCATCGTCGTGATTACTTATTTTTCCGCTCATCGCATCAATGAATTTGTCGATTTTAGAAGATAAAGTGCTAATCGAATCTCTTGATTGATTTTGATAATTAGTAGTACGATTTTGATTAGCATTAGCATTATTATTGTCTCTCCAGTTAAAGTTAGGATGATTTCTCCATCCAGGATTATATGTATTGGAATAAGGGTTATTAGTTTGGTTTTGTCCTTGGACAAAATTTACCTGTTCAATTTCACTCATACCTTCGTAATCCACATCTGTTTGGATTGGTTGACCATTAGGATCACACGGTGCCATAAATCTATCAATTTTGTGCGACAAGGCAAAAAATTGGGCTTGCAACATCGCTACTTGATGACCCGCGAAGCCAAATCGGGCCGAATTCATTACACGGGCCCAGCCCATACTTAGATCCATGGTCTAAGATGGGATGGGACCCGAATAGAGAAAGCGAGTGAAGTGAGTAACCGCCCCGAATTCCTAAATGGAGCACTAAAACTCCCACTCAGGACAAACGATACCACGTTTGTTGCCACGAAAGCCACGAGAGGGGGCATGACCTAAAAAGGAGTAACCGCCCTCGGAACATGGCCTGGAAGGGGTAACCGCCCTCGGCGGTTACTTAAGAACACTTATAAAAAGCCCTAAGGCCAAAGGGGGAAAGGTACATTCACATTTTTCCCACAATACTATTGTCAATTTACCAACCCTCCTACAAAAACTGACTTGATCGTCGGAGAGTTTTCCCGGAGATCCTGTCTCCGGTTCTGTTTTGCAGGTAACTACGGTGGAGATCATCAAATCTGATCCAGCAAGTTATCATTGGTGCAGTGAACGTGGACCTTTTTTACCAACATTTGGTTAAAGGTACACAAAGAACATGTCAGAACCATCACGAACGACCGGCGTTACAACCAGATCCACTAGTATGAACTCAAGGTGTCCACGGATTGCGAATTCGCAACCTGCAAGTACGCAGCTTGTGGTGCCTAGCTCGTCAGGCCCTTCGGGGCAATTGAGTCCCTTATTGGAGGTTCAAGTGCAAAATGAAATGGAGATGTCCAATAGCGATTTCGTACAAATGGCAGGACAAGTCTTGGCTTCAAATATGAGCCAAGCGGCGGGGGATCGAATGATTAGTTTGTTAACCGCAATGGCCGATCATAATACCGCCGTGGCGGCTGCTCCTCAACAACCTGTTGTTGTCTCCACACAACCATCGACTACTGCCGCCATATCTGCGCTTCCGCAGCCATCTCGAGAGCTAACCCAGATAGGTCAGAGTAGTCGCATGAACCCACGCAGCCATCCAAGCAACTACTCGTACCACGATCCTAGTATGACGATCCATCCGACCTGGCAAACATCCCAACCGACATCGGGAATACCAGGAATCCTTCCACTACAACACACGGAACCCTTGGTTAACGGGCATTCAGAATTAATGGCGTCTGGGGCGAATACGTTTGGGCAGGAGCACACCTGGAACTTTGATCCTATAACCGGACGACGGCTAGAACCACGGCGAGAACAAATCTCAACATCAATTGGCGGGTGGATGCCACCTAGAGTTCACCAGCAGCGGATGGAAGAGGTTCGGCGAATACCCAATCTCGAGTTGGAAGATCAACTACGGAACATGATGGAGCGAATGGGGTACACGCCTAGGGCGAGAGCAGAGGTGCAGAGTGATTCGCCTTTTGCTCCGTCGTTGCGAGAATTTATACCAGATCACAGGATAAAGGCCCCGACGATACCTAAATACTATGGGGATCCTAATTCTGATCCTGAGGCTCATGTCAGGAACTACAGAGAATTAATGGATGTTGCGGGAGCGAGTGAAAGTATAATTTGCAGATTATTCTCGACCACTTTGGGCGGAGCGGCATCTGATTGGTTTCGGTCTTTACCTGCTGAATCTATTCACAACTGGAATCAATACAGTCGTGATTTCTGTGCCAAGTTCGTGGGCTGTAAAGCGGCAGATGTGACGGATAGGCAGCTGAAGGAGATCAAACAGAGGAACTATAATTCCCTAAGGGAATTTGTTGTCGCATTCAACGATATTCTGGTGCGGTTGCAGAACCCGGATATCGTGAGCATCCGCAACATCATGGCGGATGGAACCACGGATTGGAGCATGCGGGAGGAAATCATCCGCAACAAGCCGCGCACAGTGGCCGAACTCATGAAGATAGCAAAGGAATTCATGGAAGTGGACGATGTCAACAGAGAACATAGAGCTCAAACCCGGAGAGAGAGAGATGCTGCTAGATCCACTTCGGACAATCGACGCCAGACACAGTCCAAGGGTAATTTTGTTCGCAGAGGCGATCGCTCCTTTCAAGGGGGAGGATATCAAACACCATTGAATACGACTCGCCAGGAGGTGTTACTTTGGATCGAAAAGAACCCCCTGAAGAAGGATGTGCGGTTCCCCGAGGCGAAAGGCCGAACTAGTTTGGGGCGATATCCTAACAAATATTGCAGGGTCCACAGATTGAACGGCCATGACACGAACGATTGCTATGAACTGAAGAAGGAAATAGAAAAGCTGATTGAGAGGGGCAAACTAGGCCAATTCATAAGAAAAGAAACGATTAATGAGAAAACAACGCTCCCGCATGGGGGAGAAGCAAGGCCCGAAAAGAAACAGAAGAAAGGGGTGATAAACATGATAGCTGGCGGGATCTATGAGCCGCCAACAAAAAGGGCTCGCCGTGAACAGCAAAAAAGCAACACGCATAGGGGGGATGCCCTCAATTACTCATTCGTGCGAATCACGGAGCCGCATGCGGATGCTTTGGTGATTACGATGGCTGTAGAAGGATGGGACGTCAAGCGGGTCCTTATTGATACTGGCAGTTCTTGTAATGTTATTACTCGGACTGCATTCAACAAGTTGGGAATTAATGACGAGCGAGTGGAACATACATTCATGGATGTAACTGGTTTTGGAGGTCAATCGTCTCAAACAAGTGGACAAGTGGTGTTGGAAGCAGAAATGGGCGATAAGAATCTAAAATGGCGAGGTGATCTAGAATTCGCAATTGTTGATCTCCCGTTGGCCTACAACATAATTCTGGGGCGTCCGTTCCTATCGGAAACGGAATCGCTCATCTCAATGAAGCACTTGACATTACATTTGCCAACACACCAAGGGCGAGTCATAGTTGAAGGTGATCAACTTGTATCTCAACAAGCCTATACATTGTCACTTGAACCAAAGCCAGGTGAAGAGGATAAAGTTGATGAGAAGTTGCCGGCAGAAGCATTAGGAGAAACAGAACCATTCGCCATCTCAAATGACAAGAATGTACGAATAGCGGCAGGACTCCCCGAGGAAACGAAGAAAGCCATTACCGAGGTGTTGATCCAATGCGAGTCGGCATTCGCCGCTCCGAATGAAGTGCTGAAAGGAATAAGTCCAGATATAGCAACCCATCGTTTGAATGTGGACAAAGGTGCAACCCCAGTGCGACAGAAAAAGAGAGGACACGCTCCAGAGCGGCAGAAGGCGATTGAAAAAGCTGTGGCGGATTTGCTAAAATCAGATGCAATTCGAGAAGTCACCTATCCGGAGTGGCTAGCCAATGTGGTGCTAGTCAAAAAGCCAAATGGAACGTACAGAATGTGTGTCGACTTTAAAGATCTGAATAAAGCTTGTCCGAAGGATATGTATCCGCTACCTAACATTGATATATTGGTAGATGGAACTGCAGGATTTGAAGCTTTATCGTTCACCGACGTGAAATCCAGTTACCACCAGATACCCATGGAGAAGGCGGATGAAATCAAAACATCATTCATAACTCATCAGGCGACTTATTGCTTCAAGGTGATGCCCTTCGGATTGAAAAACGCAGGAGCAACATACCAGAGGATGATGAACAAGATATTTTCAGACAAGTCAGGCGAGAACTTCTCAATCTACGTAGATGACATGATCATCAAAAGCAAGAAGATGCGAGACCACCCGCAGGATATCAAAGAAATCCTGGAAGTTCTAATCAAATATGGCCTCAAGTTGAACCCAGAAAAATGCACGTTCGGAGCAAGGGCAGGAAAATTCCTGGGTTTCATTGTTAGTGGCAAGGGAGTTGAGGCGAATCCTGAGAAGGTTAAAGCAGTAATGGAGATGAAAACTCCGAGGAACGTAAGAGAAGTGCAAAGACTAAATGGGTGGTTGGTGGCATTAGGGCGATTCATATCATGCTCGGCTAGAAGATGTCTACCTTTCTACAATGCCATCAAAAAATCTAAGTCCTTTGAATGGACACCGGATTGTCAAGAGGCATTTGAGGGTATAAAGCGACTTCTATGCTATCCGCCCTTAATGAGCAGGCCGGAGGACGGAGAAGATTTATTTCTTTATGTATCCGTCACCAGTATGGCAATATGCACTGTAATGGTGCGAGAAGAAGAGGGCCAACAATATCCAGTGTACTATGTGAGCAAGGTCTTGAAGGATGCAGAACTTCGGTATTCGAAGTTGGACAAAATGGCTCTCGCGGTGATAACCACGGCGGCTAGGCTAAAACCATACTTTCAGGCGCATACTATCATTGTGCGAACCGGAATTCCAATGCGGAAGGTACTGCAGAAACCTGACGCATCCGACCGATTAATGGAATGGTCAATTCGCCTGGGGGAATTCGATATTCGCTACGAAGGAAGACCAGCACTAAAGGGTCAAGTAATTGCCGATTTCGTGAATGAATTCACGTGGGATGAAGATGAACGTCCAAAGGCATAAAAAGAAGAGTGGAGCATGTTCACAGATGGGGCATTATCCACAGATGGGGCTGGACTGGGATTCGTCATCAAAGGCCCGGAGGTTATTCGCCTATACTATGCGGCAAAGTTAACTTTCAAAACTACCAATAATGCCGCAGAGTATGAAGCAATGATATGCGGATTGAAGCTGCTTAATGAACTTACGCCAGAAAGAGTGGTGATCTACAGCGATTCTAAACTCATGATAAATCAGATCATAAAAAACTATCTGGTGAAACAAGAAGATCTGGTCAAATACCATCAGATAGTCGGCAGATTGACGCAGGAGTTAACACACAAGGGAGTCGTCTGGGAAATGGTGCATGTTCCAAGAGGCCAAAACACAAAGGCTGATGAACTGGCAAAAGCAGCGGCGAGTAGAGAACAATGGAATCAAAAAGCATGCAATTTGGAGATAAGATCCGCACCAGCATTTGAAGTCGATCAGATTATGGTCATTGAAGACCTGGAAGATGATGAAGATTGGCGGATACCTATCCGCCAATATCTGGAGCAGGGAGATTTGCCAGATGACAAAAGCCTAGCCAGAAAGCTAATTGGACAATCAGCGAGATACTCAATTCGAGATGGAACTTTGTATCGAAAATCATATACATGTCCATGGTTGAAATATGTTAGCCGCAATGAAGGAGACTACGTACTGCGAGAACTCCATGAAGGAATGTGCGGCGCACATGAAGCATCCGCGGCGTTGGCAAGAAAGGTCAAGTTAATGGGATACTATTGGCCAAAGGCGATGGAGGATTCCCAGAAGATGGTAGCGGAATGTCACAGCTGTCAAATCCATGCGAATGAAAAGCACGTTCCCGGAGCCGAACAAATCTCTATAATGACGGCATGGCCATTCGCAACATGGGGAATCGATATAGTGGGTCCATTCCCAGAAACGACAAAGAAAAGGAAGTACTTGGTAGTCGTAGTCGACCACTTCAGCAAATGGGTAGAAGCGGAGGCAGTAACCGCTCAAACACCTGAACGAATGATCGAGTTCTTACGAGAGAACATTATCATGCGATTTGGAATCCCGCAAAAGCTTATAACTGACAACGGCACCCAGTTCAACTGTGTCAAGTTCAAAGCATACTGCGAAAGTGTCACACCCGACCCTAAATGACCTCAATCGGCATCGGACGTGAATAGAAAGATCATAATCAATACTTAGGAGTCTCCAATTTATCCAAATATCATTATATTACAATTGAAATACAAAAGTTCTAACCATAATTCTAACAATAAGCAGCCAACTTCCAAACCTCATCTAATCGGTCGGTAACCTTCTCTATATCATGTACTTTATCACCTTGGCTACTAATTAAAGACCACAAACCCGTTCAAGTCGCCTCTAAACTCTGTCTAAGACATTTCCCTCCAAACATTGCCAAAACTCAAAAACTCTTTGGTTAGGACTTAGATCTATACATAAGGGCGTGAATAGAAAGATC